>NC_092272.1:585000-590000 GCF_036320965.1 Panulirus ornatus | reverse complement strand
GGATGGAAGTGGGGGAGACGGCCTGGGAGGAAGCAGTGCTATGGGGAGAGAAGTGGAACACGGGTGGGGAGAGTGAGGGGAAGGCGGTAGGGTGGGGAGCGTGTCACTGGCAGGTCTGGGGAGAGTAGCAGTGTCAGGAGAGGGTTGAGGGATGGGTGGGGAGTATCCTCGGAAGGTCTGGGGAGAGTAGCAGTGTCAGGAGAGGGTGGGGGAGGATGAGTGGGGAGTATCCCTGGAAGGTCTGGGGAGGGTAGTAGTGTCTGGAGAGGGTAGGGGATGAGTGGGGAGTATCCTGGGGAGGGTAGCAGAGGGCGGGGGAGGGGTGGGGAGTATCCTGGGGAGGGGAGCAGAGGGCGGGGGAGTAGCCTGGGGAGGGCAGCAGATAAAGCGGGTCAAGGTCAAACCTCCAGTCTGATCGTTAGCTCATCTATGGCGGGCATCCCCACGCTATGCCAGCATCGCTCTCGGCTATACCCACACCCATGTGGCTATGCCAGCATCGCTCTCCGCTATACCTACACCCACATCGCTATATCTCCTTCGTTCTTCCCTATACCTACACCCATGTGGCTATGCCAGCATCGCTCTCCGCTATACCTACACCCCAGTGGCTATGCCAGCATCGCTCTCCGCTATACCTACACCCATGTGGCTATGCCAGCATCGCTCTCGGCTATACCCACACCCATGTGGCTATGCCAGCATCGCTCTCCGCTATACCTACACCCACGTCGCTATATCACCTTCGTTCTTCCCTATACCTACACCCATGTGGCTATGCCAGCATCGCTCTCCGCTATACCTACACCCATGTGGCTATGCCAGCATCGCTCTCCGCTATACCTACACCCCTGTGGCTATGCCAGCATCGATCTCCGCTATACCTACACCCATGTGGCTATGCCAGCATCGCTCTCCGCTATACCTACACCCATGTGGCTATGCCAGCATCGCTCTCCGCTATACCTACACCCATGTGGCTATGCTAGCATCGCTCTCCGCTATACCTACACCCATGTGGCTATGCCAGCATCGCTCTCCGCTATACCTACACCCATGTGGCTATGCCAGCATCGCTCTCCGCTATACCTACACACATGTGGCTATGCCAGCATCGCTCTCCGCTATACCTACACCCACGTCGCTATATCTCCATCGCTCTCCGCTATACCTACACCCATGTGGCTATGCCAGCATCGCTCTCCGCTATACCTACACCCATGTGGCTATGCCAGCATCGCTCTCCGCTATACCTACACCCATGTGGCTATGCCAGCATCGATCTCCACTATACCTACACCCATGTGGCTATGCCAGCATCGCTCTCCGCTATACCTACACCCATGTGGCTATGCCAGCATCGCTCTCCGCTATACCTACACCCATGTGGCTATGCCAGCATCGCTCTCCGCTATACCTACACCCATGTGGCTATGCCAGCATCGCTCTCCGCTATACCTACACACATGTGGCTATGCCAGCATCGCTCTCCGCTATACCTACACCCACGTCGCTATATCTCCATCGCTCTCCGCTATACCTACACCCATGTGGCTATGCCAGCATCGCTCTCCGCTATACCTACACCCATGTGGCTATGCCAGCATCGCTCTCCGCTATACCTACACCCATGTGGCTATGCCAGCATCGATCTCCACTATACCTACACCCATGTGGCTATGCCAGCATCGCTCTCCGCTATACCTACACCCATGTGGCTATGCCAGCATCGCTCTCCGCTATACCTACACCCATGTGGCTATGCCAGCATCGATCTCCGCTATACCTACACCCACATCGCTATGCCTGCATCGCTGTCGCTATACCTACACCCAAGCATCGCTATATCTGCATCGCTTTTGCTATACCTACACCAAAGCATCGCTGCAGGTAAGTTCAATATTCAAATATCTTGGGTGTACTGGACCCGTCAAGTATTGTCAAACTTTTAATCTCTTTCAAACATGTTCTCTTTCGCGCACTGATTATATTAACTTTTAATCGTTCACACTTGTTGTCTTTCGCGCATTGATTATACTATTTAACTTTTAATCTTTCATACTTGTTCTCTTTCGCGCAGATTATATTAATGAACTTTTAATCTCTTTCACACTTGTTCTCTTTCGCGCAGATTATATTAACTTTTAATCTTTCACACTCGTTCTCTTTCGCGCACTGATTACATTAATTAACTTTTAATCTCTCACACTCGTTCTCTTTCGCGCAATGATTATATTAACTTTTGATCTTTCACACTTGTTCTCTTTGGCGCGTTGATTATATTAATCAATGTTTAATCTTTCGCACTCTTTCTCTTTCGCGCACTGAATATATTAACTAATCTTTCACACTCGTTCTCTTTCGCGCAATGATTATATCAACTTTTAATCTCTTTCACACTTGTTCTCTTTCGCACATTGATTACATTAAACAAATTTTAATCTCTTTCACACTCGTTCTCTTTCGCACATTGATTACATTAATCAACTTTTAATCTCTTTCACACGCTGATTATATTAATTAACATTTAATCTCTCACACTCGATCTCTTTTGCGCACTGATTATATCAATCAACTTTTAATCTCTTTCACACTTGACGATTCCATAAGGCAATTTCTCCCTCTATCTAACCGTCCCATGACGCAATGCCTCCCTCTATCTAATAGTCCCATGACGCAATACCTCCCTCTATCCAATAGTCCCATGACGCAATGCCTCCCTCTATCTAATAGTCCCATTACGCAATGCCTCCCTCTATCTAATAGTCCCATTACGCAATGCCTCCCTCTATCTAATAGTCCCATTACGCAATGCCTCCCTCTATCTAATAGTCCCATTACGCAATGTCTCCCTCTATCTAATAGTCCCATTACGCAATGCCTCCCTCTATCTAATAGTCCCATTACGCAATGCCTCCCTCTATCTAATAGTCCCATTACGCAATGTCTCCCTCTATCTAATAGTCCCATGACGCAATGTCTCCCTCTGTCTAATAGTCCCATTACGCAATGCCTCCCTCTATCTAATAGTCCCATTACGCAATGCCTCCCTCTATCTAATAGTCCCATTACGCAATGCCTCCCTCTATCTAATAGTCCCTCCATCAAAAAATCCCACAAAGCAATGTTCCCTTCCATCAAAAGGTCCCGTAACGCATTCTCCCTCTATCTTATAGTCCCATGACGCAATTTCTCCCTCTATCTAATAGTCCCGTTACGCAATGTCTCCATCTATCTTATAGTCCCATAACGCAATGTCTCCCTCAGTCTAACAGTCCCATGACGCAGTTTCTCCCTCTAACTAATAGTCCCGTAACGCAATGTCTCCCTCTATCTAACGGTCCTATGACGCAATTTCTCCCTCTATTTCACAGTCCGGTAAAACGCAATTTCTCCCTCTATCTAACAGTCCCATGACGCAATTTCTCCCTCTATTTCACAGTCCGGTAAATAGTCCCATGACGCAATGTCTCCCTCTATCTAACAGTCCCGTGACGCAATGTCTCCATCTATCTAACAGTCCTGTTACGCAATGTCTCCATCTATCTTACAGTCCCCTGACGCAATGTCTCCCTCCATCTAACGGCTCCGTTACGCAATGGCCATGGGAGTCACCATGAAAGAAAGAAAGAAGGAAGGAGCGGCTTCACTGATAGCCCATTGCAGGAGAAGGTGTGACACTCTCTCCCTCTCCCCTCCCTCTCTCCCTCCCTCTCTCTCTCCTTCCCTCCCCCTCTCTCTCTCTCTCTCTCCCCCTCCCTCTCTCTCTCTCTCTCCCTCCCCCCCTCTCTCTCTCCCTCCTTCCCTCTCTCTCTCTCTCTCTCTCTCTCTCTCTCTCTCTCTCTCTCTCTCTCTCGGGGCCCCCGTCAGACGGGCCCCCATCAGGAGCTGGGGGACGGGAGAAAGGTGGCGTCGTTACGCAAGAGCGAGACGCGGGTTCGATGCCCGGGGGTGGAGGGGGGCCTCCTTGTGGCACCCCTTCCCTCTACCTACCTGTCTGGGACGCCACTCACTGTCTGGAATGCCCCTCCCTCTTTGTCTGGCCACCACTACCCCCCTGTCTGGAAAGCCATTACCCCCCTGCCTAGAAAGCCATTACCTCCCTCTTTGTCTGGCCACCACTACCCCCCTGTCTGGAAAGCCATTACCCCCCTGTCTGGAAAGCCATTACCCCCTGTCTAGAAAGCCATTACCTCCCTCTTTGTCTGGCCACCACTACCCCCCTGTCTGGAAAGCCATTACCCCCCCTGTCTGGAAAGCCATTACCTCCCTGTCTGGAAAGCCATTACCTCCCTGTCTGGAAAGCCATTTCCTCCCTGTCTGGAAAGCCATTACCTCCCTGTCTGGAAAGCCATTACCTCCCTGTCTGGAAAGCCATTTCCTCCCTGTCTGGAAAGCCATTTCCTCCCTGTCTGGAAAGCCATTACCCCCCTGTCTGGAAAGCCATTTCCTCCCTGTCTGGAAAGCCATTTCCTCCCTGCCTGGGTGCCATTCCCTCCCTGTCTGGAAAGCCATTACCTCCCTGTCTGGAAAGCCATTTCCTCCCTGTCTGGAAAGCCATTTCCTCCCTGCCTGGGTGCCATTCCCTCCCTGTCTGGAAAGCCATTTCCTCCCTGTCTGGAAAGCCATTTTCTCCCTGTCTGGAAAGCCATTACCCCCCTGTCTGGAAAGCCATTTCCTCCCTGTCTGGAAAGCCATTTCCTCCCTGTCTGGAAAGCCATTACCCCCCTGTCTGGAAAGCCATTTCCTCCCTGTCTGGAAAGCCAATTTCTCCCTGTCTGGAAAGCCATTACCTCCCTGTCTGGAAAGCCATTTCCTCCCTGTCTGGAAAGCCATTTCCTCCCTGTCTGGAAAGCCATTACCCCCCTGTCTGGAAAGCCATTTCCTCCCTGTCTGGAAAGCCATTTCCTCCCTGTCTGGAAAGCCATTTCCTCCCTGTCTGGAAAGCCATTTCCTCCCTGCCTGGGTGCCATTCCCTCCCTGTCTGGAAAGCCATTACC
>NC_092272.1:575000-580000 GCF_036320965.1 Panulirus ornatus | reverse complement strand
CACATCGCTCCAATTCACTCTATTCCTTGCCTCCTTTCCCTCCTGCATGTTCAGGCCCCGATCACACAAAATCTTTTTCACTCCATCTTTCCACCTCCAATTTGGTCTCCCTCTTCTCCTTGTTCCTCTACTCCGACACATATATCCTCTTGGTCAATCTTTCCTCACTCATCTCTCCATGTGCCCAAACCACTTCAAAACACCCTCTTACTGCTCTCTCAACCACGCTCTTTTTATTTCCCACACATCTCTCTTACCCTTACGTTACTCACTCGATCAAACCACCTCACACACCACCATTGTCCTCAAACATCTCATTTCCAGCACATCCATCCTCCTGCGCACAACTCTATCCATAGCCACGCTCGCAACCATACAACATTGTTGGAACCACTATTCCTTCAAACATACCCATTTTTGCTTTCCGAGATAATGTTCTCGACTTCCACACATATAAAGGGTCTACGCGTCTTCTGTATGGAGGACAGCGCGCTGGTGGCTGAAACTGGGTCAGGGTTGTGTGGGGGGAGGTAGTGACCTGGGGAGGGAGGGGAAGGGGGGTACGGCCTTGAGAACTCTGGCAAGGAGGGGAGAGAGAGGGGAAGGGGGGAGGGAAGGATCGGTGGAGTGGAGGGAGGGGAGGGCAGGGGAGGGTAGGTGTGTGTGTGTGTGTGTGTGTGTGTATGTGTGTGTGTGTGTGTGTAAGGAAGGGAGGGGGAAACGGTAAGGGGAAAGGGTGAGGGGGATCATGGCCTGAGAACTTTGTAAGGGGGGGGAGGAGGGGGGGGAAGGAAAGATGGGGAGGGGAGAGGGGAAAAGGAAAAAGAAGGAGGAGGGGGAAGAGGAGGGAGGGGAAAGGGGGAGGAAAGGGGAGGAGGAGGGGGAGGAGGAGGAGGAGGAGGGGATGAGGAGGAGGAGGAGGGGGGAAGGGGAGGGGAGGAGGAGGAGGAGGAGGAAGAGGAGGAGGAGGAGGAGGAAAGGGGGGGAAAAAGGCGGAGGAGGAGGAGGAGGGGAAGAAGAAGAAGGAGGAGGAGGAGGAGGGGAGGAGAAGAAGAAGAAGAAGAAGAAGGAGGAGGAGGAGGAGGAGGAGGAGGAGGGGAAGGAGGAGGAGGAGGAGAGAAGAAGGAGGAGGAGGAGGAGGAGGAGGAGTGTGTGTCAAGAGAGGAGGAGGAGGAGGAGGAGGAGGAGGAGGGGAGGGGATGGGATGGGAAACGGAGGGAAGGGGATTGGGTGGAGGGGGGGGGGAAAGGCGGGAGAGGATCAATGAGCACAACATCTCGCAAGATGGCGGGTCAACACAACACAACACCACAACACACCAAGGTTAGAGAGAGAGAGAGAGGAGAGAGAGAGAGAGAGAGAGAGGAGAGAGAGAGGATGGGGGGAGGGGGGCGGGCGGCCCCACACGCAGTAGCGGCCCCGGACAAGGTCAAGCTGTTGCCGAAGGTCAAACAAGGTCAACCCCCAGCGCTGGGGGTAAGGTCGTTTCTCCCCCCCCCCCTCTTCTTCTCTCCCTCCTACTCAACGTTCTTCCCTCCCCCTACTCAACGTTCTTCCCTCCCCCTACTCAACCGTTTTCCTCCCCCCTTACTCAACCGTTCTTCCCCCCTACTTCAACCGTTCTTCCCTCCCCCTACTCAACGTTCTTCCTCCCCCTACTCAACCGTTCTTCCCTCCCCCTACTCAACCGTTCTTCCCTTCCCCTACTCAACCGTTCTTCCCTCCCCCTACTCAACCGTTCTTCCCTCCCCCTACTCAACCGTTCTTCCCCCCCTACTCAACCGTTCTTCCCTCCCCCTACTCAACCGTTCTTCCCTACCCCCTACTCAAACCGTTTTCCTCCCCCTACTTCAAACCGTTCTTCCCTCCCATACTCAACCGTTCTTCCTCCCCTACTCAACCGTCTTCCCTCCCCCTACTCAACCGTTCTTCCTCCCCCTACTCAACCGATTCTTCCCTCCCTACTCACCGTTCTTCCCCTCTACTCAACCGTTCTTCCCTCCCCCTACTCAACGTTTTCCCTCCCCCCTACTCAACCGTTCTTCCCTCCCCCTACTCAACCGTTCTTCCCTCCCCCTACTCAACCGTTCTTCCCCCCCTACTCAACGTTCTTCCTCCCCTACTCAACCGTTCTTCCCTCCCCCTACTCAACGTTCTTCCTACCCGTACTCAACGTTCTTCCCTCCCTACTCAACCGTTCTTCCCTCCCATACTCAACCGTTCTTCCCCCTACTTCAACCGTTCTTCCCCCCTACTCAACCTTTCTTCCTCCCCTACTCAAACCGTTCTTCCCCCCCCTACTCAACCGTTCTTCCCTCCCCCTACTCAACCGTTCTTCCCTCCCCCTACTCAACCGTTCTTCCTCCCCCTACTCAACCGTTTCTTCCCCCCTACTCAACCGTTCTTCCCCCCTACTCAACCGTTCTTCCCTCCCCATACTCAACGTTCTTCCCCCCTACTCAACCGTTCTTCCCTCCCCCTACTCAACCGTTCCCTCCCCCTACTCAAACCGTTCCCCTCCCCCTACTCAACCGTCCTTCCCTCCCCCTACTCAACCGTCCCCCCCCTACTCAACCGTGCCACAGGCAACACTGGTCTCCTGGTTCGGTCCCACAAAGGGAAGGTCATGGTCTTATCTGGGACAAGGTCATGGTCTTATCTGGGACGAGGTCATGCTCTTATCTGGGACGAGGTCATGCTCTTATCTGGGACGAGGTCATGCTCTTATCTGGGACAAGGTCATGCTCTTATCTGGGACAAGGTCAGGCTCTTATCTGGGACAAGGTCATGGTCTTATCTGGGTCAAGGTCAGGCTCTTATCTGGGACAAGGTCAGGCTCTTATCTGGGACAAGGTCATGCTCTTATCTGGGACGAGGTCATGGTCTTATCTGGGACGAGGTCATGCTCTTATCTGGGACGAGGTCATGGTCTTATCTGGGACGAGGTCATGCTCTTATCTGGGACGAGGTCATGCTCTTATCTGGGACGAGGTCATGCTCTTATCTGGGACGAGGTCATGCTCTTATCTGGGTCAAGGTCATGGTCTTATCTGGGACGAGGTCAGGCTCTTATCTGGGACGAGGTCAGGCTTTTATCTAGGACAAGGTCAGGCTCTTATCTGGGACGAGGTCAGGCTCTTATCTGGGTCAAGGTCAGGCTTTTATCTGGGGCAAGGGTCACACTGGTGACCTGGAGGCTTCGAGGTCAAGCGAGGTCACCAGATAAGGACCAGCAGGCCTTATCAGGGTGTCAAAACTTAATGCCTTAAGTGTTTACTTATGGCACACCAAACTGCACCCACTTATAATTACTTACAACCACGTAAATCTTACAATGACAACCATATATATATAAATATATATATATATATATATATATATATATATATATATATATATATATATATATATATCAGTGCTTATCGTAACCTAACAAGATATAGTGAAAAGTTGCGTCACATGTCTCATTTCATATCTGCGTCACATATCTCATTCCGTATCTGCGTCACATATCTCATTCCGTATCTGCGTCACATTCCTCATTTCGTATCTGCGTCACACATTTCGTATCTGCGTTACATTCCTCATTTCGTATCTGCGTCACATATCTCATTCCGTATCTGCGTCACATTCCTCATTTCGTATCTGCGTCACACATTTCGTATCTGCGTCACATTCCTCATTTCGTATCTGCGTCACACATTTCGTATCTGCGTTACATTCCTCATTTCAATTCTGCGTCACATATCTCATTTCGTATCTGCGTTACATTCATTTCAGTTCTGCGTCACAATAATTTCATATCTGCGTCACATGTCTCATTTCATATCTGCGTCACATTTCTCATTTCATATCTGCGTCACATGTCTCATTTCGTATCTGCGTCACATCTCATTTCGTATCTGCGTCACATTTCTCATTTCATATCTACGTCACGTCTCATTTCATATCTGCGTCACATTTCTCATTTCATATCTGCGTCACACGTCTCATTTCATATCTGCGTCACATTTCTCACTTCATATCTGCGTCACATGTCTCATTTCGTATCTGCGTCACATTTCTCATTTCATACCTACGTCACATTAATTTCATATCTGTGTCACATTTCTCATTTCATATCAACGTCACATGTCTCATTTCATACCTACGTCACATGTCTCATTTCATATCAACGTCACATGTCTCATTTCATATCAGCGTCACATGTCTCATTTCATATCTGCGTCACATTTCTCATTTCATACCTAAGTCACATTTCTCATTTCATATCAACGTCACATGTCTCATTTCATACCTACGTCACATGTCTCATTTCATATCAGCGTCACATTTCTCATTTCATATCTGCGTCACATTTCTCATTTCATACCTAAGTCACATTTCTCATTTCATATCAGCGTCACATGTCTCATTTCATATCTGCGTCACATTTCTCATTTCATACCTACGTCAAATGTCTTATTTCATACCTACGTCACATGTCTCATTTCATATCAACGTCACATGTCTCATTTCATATCAACGTCACATGTCTCATTTCATACCTGCGTCACACGTCTCATTTCATATCTGCGTCACATGTCTCATTTCATACCTACGTCACATGTCTCATTTCATACCTGCGTCACACGTCTCATTTCATATCAACGTCACATGTCTCATTTCATATCTGCGTCACATTTCTCATTTCATACCTAAGTCACATGTCTCATTTCATATCAACGTCACATGTCTCATTTCATACCTACGTCACATGTCTCATTTCATACCTTCGTCACATGTCTCATTTCATATCTGCGTCACATTTCTCATTTCATATCAACGTCACATGTCTCATTTCATACCTACGTCACCTGTCTCATTTCATATCTGCGTCATATTAATTTCATATCTGCGTCACATTTCTTATTTCATATCAGCGTCACATGTCTCATTTCATATCTGCGTCACATGTCTCATTTCATACCTACGTCACATGTTTCTCATTTCATATCTGC
>NC_092272.1:537500-550000 GCF_036320965.1 Panulirus ornatus | reverse complement strand
GATAGGGGATTAAGAATACTTCCCACGTATTCCCTGCGTGTCGTAGAAGGCTACTAAAAGGGGAGGGAGCAGGGGGCTGGAAATCCTCCCCTCTTTTTTTTTTTTTTTTAATTTTCCAAAAGAAGGAACAGAGAGGGCCAGGTGAGGATATTCCAAAAAAGGCCCAGTCCTCTGTTCTTAACGCTACCTCGCTAACGCGGGAAATGGCGGATAGTTTAAAAGAAAGAAAAAGATATATATATATATATATATATATATATATATATATATATATATATATATATATATATATACAATCACAATAGAAATGCAATTTCATGAATGCTGAAAAAAAAAACATATGAGAAAGGAAACACGAGAACCTGAGCGCTTTCGTGTATTTACACGTCTTCAGAGGACAGTTACAGAGTCTGTAACTGTCCTCTGAAGACGTGTAAATACACGAAAGCGCTCAGGCTCTCGTGTTCCCTTTTCCCTATGGTTTTTCAGCGTATATACACATATGGACTCCCGTGTTGTAGCTGCTACCGTTCCGACCGTGACACATTCACTGGCCGCCCAGGGTCGAATCCTGGTCGCGGCAGTCGGCCCACAGTCAACCTAGCTGTTCATCCGCCCCTAGGGGTTGGTTCATAAAAGAATATATATATATACATATGTTATCCCTTTTTTTTTTTAATTTTCCAAAAGAAGGAACAGAGGAGGGGGCCAAGTGAGGATATTCCCTCAAAGGCTCAGTCTTCTGTTCTTAATGCTACCTCGCTAACGTGGGAAATGGCGAATAGCATGAAAAAAAAAAAAAAAAAAAAAAAAAATATATATATATATATATATATATATATATATATATATATATATATATATATATATATATATATCAGAGAGAGAGAGAGAGAGAGAGAGAGAGAGAGAGAGAGAGAGAGAGAGAGAGAGAGAGGCCCTGCCTAACATTTCTCAACACATCTGTTGCTTCGTCAGGTGTTACATAGGGCGACTCAGGTCAAGCTCACCGCCTTCAGGAAGGCCGAAGATCGTGGGGGGGCGACCGCCGCTGGCGGCTGTGGCTGGTAGTGCTGGTTGTGGTTGTGGTTGTGGTGGTAGTGCTGGTTGTGGTTGTGGTTGTGGTGGTAGTGGTGGTACAGCTTGCGTCGGGTGAAATGCGCCCTGGGCAATGGGGCTAGGAGAGCCAGGGTCGCCCACTGCTGTTCACCACCTCCTCCTCCTCCTCTTGCACCACCGCTGCTCACGGTGGTGCTCAGCTTGCTGCTGCCACCACCGACCCCGTCGCCGCCATGCTCTTGCTCCGCCGGAGGGGCATCCTTGCACCACGCCCTGCGCTACCCTGACGGAGGGCGACGCACGTCCTCCAGCGAGGGTTTGGTGCGTGGAGGAGCCTTTGGTGGGGCGCCACGCGCTACCCTGACGGAGGGCGACGCACGTCCTCCGGTGAGGGTATGGTGCGTGGAGGAGCCTTTGGGGGGCGCCACGCGCTAGCCTGACGGAGGGCGACGCTCGTCCTCCGGCGAGGGTTTGGTGCGTGGAGGAGCTTTTGGGGGGCGCCACGCGCTAGCCTGACGGAGGGCGACGCTCGTCTCCCACGGGTCCCCGAGGGAGAGGGTTTAGTGCGTGGAGGAGCTTTTGCGGTGGGTTTGGGTGTGGGTCCGGGTCCTGTGCGATGATGGACTCTCCTTGGGCGGCTTCGGTGTGGCGGACGAGAGACAGGGAGGTGCCTGGGACAGGACGGGACGGGATAAGACGGGACAGAAGGACGGAAGGAGAGGACACAGACGAATGAACAGAAGGAGAGGACACAGAGGAATGGACAGAGACGGCTGGGGGGTTAACAGAAGAGGACACAGATGACTGTAACAGACCAGGGGGGCGCACGGAACCACGTCTCGGGGCCAGGTGAAGCTCACCGGGACCACGTCTCGGGGCCAGGAGGGCCCACGGAACCACGTCTCGGGGCCAGGTGAAGCTCACCGGGACCACGTCTCGGGGCCAGGAGGGCCCACGGAACCACGTCTCGGGGCCAGGTGAAGCTCAACGGGACCACGTCTCGGGGCCAGGAGGGCCCACGGAACCACGTCTCGGGGCCAGGTGAAGCCCACGGAACCACGTCTCGGGGCCAGGTGAAGCTCAACGGGACCACGTCTCGCGGCCAGAAGGGCGCACGGGGACCACGTCTCGGGGCCAGGTGGAGCTCAACGGGGGTGTAGGTGTTGTGGGCGGAGCTGGGCGAGACTCGTAAGAGACGGAGGTGGGAGGCGGGGGAGAAGGGAAAGGGAGTAACAGGTAGTAACCTGAGAATCCTGAATTTACCTGGTACTGACCACTGAACACGACGGCATTCTTAAACTTCAGGAAAACGTGTCGTAAAAAAAAAAACGAGCAGGAGGGGCGACGGAGGGACGGAGGGAAGGGAGGGAGAGCAAGAAATATCGACAAAAATATTAATTTTTTTTGTAATATACGACGGTGCACATGCACGACGCCAGAACATACAAAAAAAGGGGGGGCAATTCTGTCGAAATGTTTTCGAGACAAAATAGGTTGGCGGATACAACACACCCGAAATCTGGTGGGGTGGGGAAAGGGTGTGGTCTCCCGCTGTGGGGGACGACAGACGAGCTGTGGGGACAGTGTGTGGGGGTGTGGGGACAGTGAAGGGAATAAGGGTAGTGGAGGAGGAAGAAGCAGTGCGGATGTGGGGGTTTTAAATGGAAGGGATAAAACGGGCCGTCCGTTGCCTCACGAAACGTGATGACTTTATATAGTCGAATGTCACTCTTTCCCTCCGCTGTTTCCCGTCAACATCCAGAAATTGGGTAGTCTCCCCAAGGGCACGACTTGGTACGAACGGGGGGCGGGCCCTCTCTGGCCACACACACACACACACACCCAGGTACGAAGGGGCCCTTTGATCACACACACACACACCACACACCCTAGTACGAAGGGGTCCTCTCTGGACACACACACACCCTGGTACGAAGGGTCCCTCTCTAGTTACACACACACCCTGGTACGAAGGGTCCCTCTCTGGTTACACACACACACCCTGGTACGAAGGGGCCCTCTGGTCACACACACACCCAGATACGAAGGGGGCCCTCCAGCCACACACACATCCTGGTACGAAGGGGGTCCTCTCTCGCCACACAAACCCTGGTACGAAGGGGCGCTGTGGTCATACACACACACACCCAGGTACGAAGAGGGGCCCTCTGGCCACACACACCCTGGTACGAAGAGGGGCCCTCTCTGGTCACACACACACCCAGGTGCTGTAAGGGGGCCCTCCAGCCACACACAACTCACGCAGGCACTGGAATTTCTCCTTATGCACTGGTAAGCTCCACTTGATACCACACACACACAACACAGGCCACAGGATCGAGTCAGTAATACTACTCCACACACACAACAGTGATCAGGTGGACCCAGAGACGTGGGACTAAGCAACCCCTCCTCTTTTTTGACGTGGGAGGAGGAGGAGGAGGAGGAGGAAGAGGAGGAGGAGAAGAAGAGGAGGAGGAGGAGGAGGAACACTTGTGGAAACTGTTGCTCGCCGGGGTGTGTGTGGGGTGGGAAGTGGTTCACTGCACAGGGAATGTTGCACTGGCCACTGGTGGTTTACGTCACTGTAAACACGGGGGTTCACTTCACTGTACACGGGATTTTAACTTACAGGGTTGACTTCACTGTAAACACGGGGGTTCACTTCACTGCACACTGGAAATAACATACAGGGTTCACTTCACTGCACACTGGAAATAACATACAGGGTTCACTTCACTATAGAGGACTGACTTCACTGTAAACACGGGGTTCACTTCAATGCACACTGGAAATAACATACAGGGTTCACTTCACTATAGAGGATTGACTTCACTGCAAACACGGGGTTCACTTCACTGCACACTGGAAATAACTTACAGGGTTTACTTCACTGTAAACACGGGGTTCACTTCAATACACACGGGATCTAACAGGGTTTACTTCACTATAAAGAACTGACTTCACTGTAAACACGGGGTTCACTTCACTGCACAGGAGGATTCAATTCACTGCCTACCATGGTTGTACTCCACTGTAAACAAGGATTTCATTTCACGGCACGGGATTCTCAATTCACTGTCACCTATGGTTGTATTTCACTGCAAAACAAGGCTTTCACTTCACTGCATACGTCGGGGGCCCCAGTTCACATCACACACAGACACACACACACACACACACTTCGTTTTCGATCACTGTAGATGACGGTGAGTTTTGAGGTGGGGACTTTACTTAAATCACCGCCACACACACTTGAACTTCACTGATCTCAAGTCACTTTAGAGCGCAAGTGACACACTTAACACTCTACGTAGCACTTCACACGGGCACGCTTCTCCTCCCTGTGTGATAGGGAGATAACACACACGAGAGAGACAGAGAGATAGAGGGAGAGATAACACACAGGAGAGAGACAGAGAGATAGAGGGAGAGAACACACACGAGAGAGACAAGAGAGATAGAGGGAGAGATAACACACAGGAGAGAGACAGAGAGATAGAGGGAGAGATAACACACAGGAGAGAGACAGAGAGATAGAGGGAGAGATAACACACAGGAGAGAGACAAGAGAGATAGAGGGAGAGATAACACACAGGAGAGAGACAGAGAGATAGAGGGAGAGATAACACACAGGAGAGAGACAGAGGGAGAGATAACACACAGGAGAGAGACAGAGAGATAGAGGGAGAGATAACACACAGGAGAGAGACAAGAGAGATAGAGGGAGAGATAACACACACGAGAGAGACAGAGAGATAGAGGGAGAGATGTCTCGAATAGTGTTCTACACACACACACACACACACACACGACAGGTTCTCTGGGAGGAGAGAGACAGAGAGAGACAGACGGGCCTGGGCGAACACTTTCCCTGAGAAACTGGCAATTGACAATCACTGAGGGAGGGAGGGAATGAGGGAGGGAGGGAGGGAGTGAGGGAGGGAGGGAGGGAGGGAGGGAGGGAGGGAGGGAGGGAGTCGAACCCCGGGCGTGCAAAAGGGTAGGGCGAAAGTGAGGGTGGATATGTGATGTTACTTTTGGAGGGGAAGGGAGGAAGGAGAGAGGAGGGGGAGGCACTCACGTACGACACTGTCCGTGGACGGCGTCAGATAAGTCCAGTGTCCACGTACGCCACCAGTAAAACACTGTCCGTGGACGGCGAGGGGGAGGCACTCGCGCAAGACACTGTCCGTGGACGGCGTCAGATAAGTCCAGTGTCCACGTACGCCACCAGCAAGACACTGTCCGTGGACGGCGTCAGATGAGTCCAGTGTCCACGTACGCCACCAGCAAGACACTGTCCGTGGACGGCGCCAAATGAGTCCAGTGTCCACGTACGACACCAGCAAGACACTGTCCGTGGACGGCGCCAGATGAGTCCAGTGTCCACGTACGCCACCAGCAAGACACTGTCCGTGGACGGCGCCAGATGAGCCCAGTGTCCACGTACGACACCAGCAAGACACTGTCCGTGGACGGCGCCAGATGAGCCCAGTGTCCACGTACGACACCAGCAAGACACTGTCCGTGGACGGCGTCAGATGAGTCCGGTGTCCACGTACGCCACCAGTGAGGACTGACTGTCCAGGGACGGCACTGTCCCCTCCAGCGACAGGAGGCACTAACCCGGGGGCCGGCAGTGGCGCCGTGGCCCCGAGATACCAGTGACACTCGTGCTGGGCAGTGCCACGAGGGGAAAGGGGGAAAGGGGAAAGAGGGGTAAGGGGGAAGGGGGGGTTGTACCGTCACAGGTACAGTCACAAGGGGTACCGTTGTGGACTGGGGGTAGGAGGAATGGGGCAGGGGGAATGGGGCAGGGGGAATGGGGGTAGGAGGAATGGGGGTAGGGGGTATGGGGCAGGGGGAATGGGGCAGGGGGAATGGGGGTAGGAGGAATGGGGCAGGGGGTATGGGGCAGGGGGAATGGGGGCAGGAGGAATGGGGCAGGGGGAATGGGGCAGGGGGTATGGGGCAGGGGGAATGGGGGTAGGAGGAATGGGGCAGGGGGAATGGGGGGTAGGAGGAATGGGGCAGGGGGTATGGGGCAGGGGGAATGGGGCAGGGGGAATGGGGCAGGGGGAATGGGGGTAGGAGGAATGGGGCAGGGGGAATGGGGGTAGGGGGAATAGGGCAGGGGGAATGGGGCAGGGGGATGGGGCAGGGGGAATGGGGGTAGGAGGAATGGGGCAGGGGGAATGGGGCAGGGGAATGGGGGTAGGAGGAATGGGGCAGGGGGAATGGGGGTAGGGGGAATAGGGCAGGGGGAATGGGGCAGGGGGTATGGGGCAGGGGAATGGGGCAGGGGGTATGGGGCAGGGGGAATGGGGCAGGGGGAATGGGGCAGGGGGAATGGGGGTAGGAGGAATGGGGCAGGGGGAATGGGGTAGGGGGAATAGGGCAGGGGGAATGGGGCAGGGGGTATGGGGCAGGGGGAATGGGGCAGGGGGTATGGGGCAGGGGGAATGGGCAGGGGAATGGGGCAGGGGGAATGGGGGTAGGAGGAATGGGGCAGGGGGAATGGGGGTAGGGGAATAGGGCAGGGGGAATGGGGCAGGGGGTATGGGGCAGGGGGAATGGGGGTAGGAGGAATGGGGCAGGGGGTATGGGGCAGGGGGAATGGGGCAGGGGGTATGGGCGGGGGTGGGCAGGGGGAATGGGGCAGGGGGAATGGGGGCAGGAGGAATGGGGCAGGGGGAATGGGGCAGGGGGTATGGGGCAGGGGGAATGGGGGTAGGAGGAATGGGGCAGGGGGAATGGGGGTAGGAGGAATGGGGCAGGGGGTATGGGGCAGGGGGAATGGGGCAGGGGGAATGGGGCAGGGGGAATGGGGGGTAGGAGGAATGGGGCAGGGGGAATGGGGGTAGGGGGAATAGGGCAGGGGGAATGGGGCAGGGGGTATGGGGCAGGGGGAATGGGTGGTAGGAGGAATGGGGCAGGGGGAATGGGGGTAGGAGGAATGGGGCAGGGGGAATGGGGGTAGGAGGAATGGGGCAGGGGGGTATGGGGCAGGGGGAATGGGGGTAGGAGGAATGGGGCAGGGGGTATGGGGCAGGGGGAATGGGGGTAGGAGGAATGGGGCAGGAGGAATGGGGCAGGGGGAATGGGGCAGGAGGAATGGGGGTAGGAGGAATGGGGCAGGGGGAATGGGGCAGGGGGTATGGGGCAGGGGGAATGGGGGCAGGGGGAATGGGGCAGGAGGAATGGGGCAGGAGGAATGGGGGTAGGAGGAATGGGGCAGGGGGAATGGGGGTAGGAGGAATGGGGCAGGGGGAATGGGGGTAGGGGGAATAGGGCAGGGGGAATGGGGGCAGGGGGAATGGGGCAGGAGGAATGGGGCAAGGGGAATGGGGCAGGGGGAATGGGGGTAGGAGGAATGGGGCAGGAGGAGTGGGGCAGGAGGAATGGGGGGTTATGGGGAGGTATAGGACACTGTCGTCAGTGACAGGGGGTGGGGGAGGGAGGGAAGGAAATGGTGGGTGGGGTCACCGCGAGGAGGGAGGGAGGGAAGAGGGAGGGAGTGAGTTAGAAGGAGGGAGGAAGGAGGGAGGCGTTCCGTACTCACGGACTGACGGATGAGTGAGTGTGTGCGTGTGAGTACACGGTGAGTAAGGCTGTGAGCGCCTCCCAGGTGCTGCCACCTACCGGCTCAGTGTGAGTGAGGGAGGGAGGGTGGAGGGAGGGGTGGGAGGGAAGGAGAGGGAGGGAGGGGAAGGAGAGGGAGGGAGGGAGCCAAGGTTGGGCAAATGTCAGGGACCCACACACACACACTAGCTGGCTGGCGGCGCGCCCTCTGCCCCGTTACTTCCCTCCACAACGCTCCCTCCCCTCCCTCCCTCCCCTCCCTCTCTCCCTCCCTCCCTCACGAACGGATTGTACCCCACCCAACACGGACGCATGGTCGTACCTCCCTCCCTCTACTCTGAGGTACCTCTCTAAGGTTACCCCACAGTGGGAAACATACCCCTTCTACTCTGAGGTACCTCTCTATGGTTACCCCACTGTGGGAAACATACGCCCTCTAGTCTGAGGTAACTCTCAAAGGTTACCCCACTGTGGGAAACATACGCCCTGTGGAAAACATTACCCCCTCTACTCTGAGGTACCTCTCTAAGGTTACCCCACTGTGGGAAACATTACCCCCTCCCCTCGACTCTGAGGTACCTCTCTAAGGTTACCCCACTGTGGGAAACATACGCCCTCTAGTCTGAGGTACCTCTCTATGGTTACCCCACAGTGGGAAACATACGCCCTCGACTCTGAGGTACCTCTCTAAGGTTACCCCACTGTGGGAAACATACGCCCTCTAGTCTGAGGTACCTCTCTATGGTTACCCCACTGTGGGAAACATACCCCCTCTACTCTGAGGTACCTCTCTATGGTTACCCCACTGTGGGAAACATACGCCCTCTAGTCTGAGGTAACTCTCAAAGGTTACCCCACAGTGGGAAACATACCCCCTGTGGAAAACATTACCCCCTCTACTCTGAGGTACCTCTCTATGGTTACCCCACTGTGGGAAACATTACCCCCTCCCCTCTAGTCTGAGGTAACACTCTAAGGTTACCCCAGTGTGGGAAACATTACCCCCTCCCCTCTACTCTGAGGTACCTCTCTATCGTTACCCCACTGTGGGAAACATTACCCCCTCCCCTCTAGTCTGAGGTAACACTCTAAGGTTACCCCAGTGTGGGAAACATTACCCCCTCCTCTCTACTCTGAGGTACCTCTCTAAGGTTACCCCACTGTGGGAAACATTACCCCCTCCCCTCTACTCTGAGGTACATCTCTAAGGTTACCCCACTGTGGGAAACATTACCCCCTCCCCTCTACTCTGAGGTACCTCTCTATCGTTACCCCACTGTGGGAAACATTACCCCCTCCCCTCTACTCTGAGGTAACTCTCTATCGTTACCCCACAGTGGCAAACATTACCCTCTCCCCTCTACTCTGAGGTACCTCTCTATCGTTACCGCACTGTGGGAAACATTACCCCCTCCCCTCGACTCTGAGGTAACTCTCTAACGTTACCCCACTGTGGGAAACATTACCCTCTCCCCTCTACTCTGAGGTACCTCTATTTGGTTACCCCACTGTGGGAAACATACCCCTTCTACTCTGAGGTACCTCTCTAAGGTTACCCCCACTGTGGGAAACATTACCCCCTCCCCTCGACTCTGAGGTAACTCTCTAAGGTTACCCCACTGTGGGAAACATACCCCCTGTGGAAAACATTACCCCCTCCCCTCGACTCTGAGGTACCTCTCTATCGTTACCCCACAGTGGGAAACATACGCCCTCTAGTCTGAGGTACCTCTCTAAGGTTACCCCACTGTGGGAAACACGCCCTCGACTCTGAGGTACCTCTCTAAGGTTACCCCACTGTGGGAAACATACGCCCTCTATTCTGAGGTACCTCTCAAAGGTTACCCCACTGAGGGAAACATACCCCACTGTGGGAAACATTACCCCCTCCCCTCTACTCTGAGGTACCTCTCTATCGTTACCCCACTGTGGGAAACATTACCCCCTCCTCTCTACTCTGAGGTAACTCTCTAAGGTTACCCCACTGTGGGAAACATTACCCTCTCCCCTCTACTCTGAGGTACCTCTCTATCGTTACCCCACTGTGGGAAACATTACCCCCTCCCCTCTACTCTGAGGTACCTCTCTATCGTTACCCCACTGTGGGAAACATTACCCCCTCCTCTCTACTCTGAGGTAACTCTCTAAGGTTACCCCACTGTGGGAAACATTACCCCCTCCTCTCTACTCTGAGGTAACTCTATTTGGTTACCCCACTGTGGGAAACATTACCCCCTCCTCTCTACTCTGAGGTAACTCTCTAAGGTTACCCCACTGTGGGAAACATTACCCTCTCCCCTCTACTCTGAGGAACCTCTCTATCGTTACCCCACTGTGGGAAACATTACCCCCTCCCCTCTACTCTGAGGTACCTCTCTATCGTTACCCCACTGTGGGAAACATTACCCCCTCCCCTCTACTCTGAGGTACCTCTCAAAGGCTACCCCACTGTGGGAAACATACCCCCTGTGGAAAACATTACCCCCTCTACTCTGAGGTACCTCTCTAAGGTTACCCCACAGTGGGAAACATACGCCCTCTAGTCTGAGGTACCTCTCTAAGGTTACCCCACTGTGGGAAACATACCCCCTGTGGAAAACAGTACCCCCTCTACTCTGAGGTACCTCTCTAAGGTTACCCCACTGTGGGAAACATACGCCCTCTAGTCTGAGGTACCTCTCAAAGGTTACCCCACTGTGGGAAACATACGCCCTCTAGTCTGAGGTACCTCTCTAAGGTTACCCCACTGTGGGAAACATACGCCCTCTAGTCTGAGGTACCTCTCTAAGGTTACCCCACTGTGGGAAACATACGCCCTCTAGTCTGAGGTACCTCTCAAAGGTTACCCCACTGTGGAAAACATACCCCCTGTGGAAAACATTACCACCTCTACTCTGAGGTACCTCTCTAAGGTTACCCCACTGTGGGAAACATTACCCCCTCCCCTCGACTCTGAGGTACCTCTCTATCGTTACCCCACTGTGGGAAACATTACCCTCTCCCCTCTACTCTGAGGTACCTCTCTATGGTTACCCCACTGTGGAAACATACCCCCTCTACTCTGAGGTACCTCTCTAAGGTTACCCCACTGTGGGAAACATACGCCCTCTAGTATGAGGTACCTCTCAAAGGTTACCCCACTGTGGGAAACATACGCCCTCTAGTCTGAGGTACCTCTCTAAGGTTACCCCACTGTGGGAAACATACGCCCTCTAGTCTGAGGTACCTCTCTAAGGTTACCCCACTGTGGGAAACATACGCCCTCTAGTCTGAGGTACCTCTCAAAGGTTACCCCACTGTGGAAAACATACCCCCTGTGGAAAACATTACCCCCTCTACTCTGAGGTACCTCTCTAAGGTTACCCCACTGTGGGAAACATTACCCCCTCCCCTCGACTCTGAGGTACCTCTCTATCGTTACCCCACTGTGGGAAACATTACCCTCTCCCCTCTACTCTGAGGTACCTCTCTATGGTTACCCCACTGTGGAAACATACCCCCTCTACTCTGAGGTACCTCTCTAAGGTTACCCCACTGTGGGAAACATTACCCCCTCCCCTCTACTCTGAGGTACCTCTCTATTGTTACCCCACTGTGGGAAACATTACTACCTCCTCTCTACTCTGAGGTACCTCTCTATCGTTACCCCACTGTGGGAAACATTACCCCCTCCTCTCTACTCTGAGGTACCTCTCTAAGGTTACCCCACTGTGGGAAACATTACCCTCTCCCCTCTACTCTGAGGTACCTCTCTAACGTTACCCCACTGTAGAAAACATTACCCTCTCCCCTCTAGTCTGAGGTAACACTCTAAGGTTACCCCAGTGTGGGAAACATACCCGCCCTAGTCTCAGGCTACCCCCACTGTGGAAAAACACAGTGGAGAAGACAGACAGACAAACACATCCACCTTACCCCCACATCATCAATGATTGGAAAACAGGCACTTCCCAGTTACCCACAGGAGGCCCCACAATGCAGGACTGGAAAACAGGCACTTCCCAGTTACCCACAGAGGCCCCACAATGCAGGACTGGAAAACAGGCACTTCCCAGTTACCCACAGGAGGCCCCACAATGCACGAGGACTGGAACAGCTCGCAAAGACACACTCACAAGACCCACTTATATAAACTCTAATGTTATCTTATGAAAGAAAATGGTCATTCTTCTTTCTTTCTTTCAATGCTTCTTTCCTCAACAAGTTACTACAGTGGGTACACTTTTTTCTCAACTGGTCTGGGCAAGCCCAAAGTCCCCACACCAAATACTGCTCAAAGTTCACTACAGTGAAAATATAAATAATGAGACGCTTCAAATGGGGGTCAAAACTGTAATATATATTCTTTTTCTTTCAAACTATTCGCCATTTCCCGCATTAGCGAGGTAGCGTTAAGAACAGAGGACTGGGCCTTTGAGGAGATATCCTCACTTGGCCCCCTTCTCTGTTCCTTCTTCTGGAAAAATAAAAAAAAACGAGAGGGGAGGATTTCCAGCCCCCCGCTCCCTCCCCTTTTAGTCGCCTTCTACGACACGAAGGGAATACGTGGTAAGTATCCTTTCTCCCCTATCCCCAGGGATAATATATATATATATATATATATATATATATATATATATATATATATATATATATATATATACACACACGTACAAAGTGCCTAGGAACGCGCATCTTCATAGAACATACAAACATACGATTGTCTTGGACAATTGCATGTTGACCAAATGGCGTCGTAGCTTCGTCTCTTCGTTGTATATCAACTGACTGTTATATTTCTCTCTTGTGTCTCCCCTGATGATGATGTGATTATGACACGAAAGTGCACTTGGCAACTTACCGTGTTTCATTTTCCC
>NC_092272.1:520000-535000 GCF_036320965.1 Panulirus ornatus | reverse complement strand
ACACCAACACACACACACACACACACACACACACACGACCCCCACACCAACACACACACACGACCCCCACACCAACACACACACACACACACACACACACACACACACACACACGACCCCCACACCAACACACACACACACGACCCCCACACCAACACACACAAACGACCCCCACACCAACACACACACACACACGACCCCCACACCAACACACACACACACACACACACACACACGACCCCCACACCAACACACACACACACACACACACGACCCCCACACCAACACACACACACACACACACACACAAAAACGAACCCAGCCCCCCCCCCCAATCTAACAAGAGACATCGTTACAGGGCAAAACCCACAACAAATGACGTAACTAACAAGCCAACGACCATTAACACACCCCCCCCCCCTCTAACGACCCGTACCCCAACACTGGAGACACGACATACGAACACACAAACCACGACCAGAACTGAGGCCCACAAAACGACCCCAATTACTAACCTTCCCCCCCTCTCCCTCCCCCCCACACTCTCCCTCCCTCCCCCTCTCACCGCACCCCACCCCCCCAACCCCTCTCCCTCTCCCTCTCCCCCCCCTACCATGATTACGTCATCGCCAAACAACCTCGTTCAAATAGAGTGACCCGATGGCAATGTATTTCTCCTCCACTCGCGCTGCCTTGTGAGAGGTGAGAGCGAGGAGGGGGTGAGAGCAGCGGGTGAGAGCGCAAGGCCAGCTGGTGGGTGGGAGGGTGTGAGTGGCGGGGCAGGGAGCGTCTGTAACTCACTCTCCCACTCCCAGGGTCCCTGACCTGGGCCAGGTCGCCTCTCACTTCCTGCCTCTCACCTGCTCTCCCAACTCTCTCTTCCTGCTGCTCTTGCTACTCTCCCTCCCTCCGTCTTCCTGCTGCTCTGCTGCTCTCACTCTCTCTCCTCTCACTTCCTGCTGCTGATCACCTACTCTCCCTCCTCTCACTTCCTGCAGCTGCTCACCTACTCTCCCTCCTCTCATCTGCTGCTCACCTACTCTCCCTCCTCTCACCTGCTCTCCCTCCTCTCACTTCCTGCTGCTACTCACCTACTATCTCTCCTCTCACTTCCTGCTCCTGCTCACTTACTCTCCCTCCTCTCATCTGCTGCTCACCTACTCTCCCTCCTCTCACCTACTCTCCCTCCTCTCACCTGATGCTGCTCACCTACTCTCCCTCCTCTCACCTGCTGCTCACCTACTCTCCCTCCTCTCACCTGCTGCTCACCTACTCTCCCTCCTCTCACCTGCTGCTCACCTACTCTCCCTCCTCTCACCTGCTGCTCACCTACTCTCCCTCCTCTCACCTGCTACTCACCTACTCTCCCTCCTCTCACCTGATGCTCACCTACTCTCCCTCCTCTCACCTGATGCTCACCTACTCTCCCTCCTCTCACCTGATGCTCACCTACTCCTCCTCTCACCTGCTGCTACTCACCTAATCTCCCTCCTCTCACTTCCTGCTGCTGCTCACCTACTCTCCCTCCTCTCACCCGCTGCTCACCTACTCTCCCTCCTCTCACCTGCTGCTCACCTACTCTCCCTTGCCATGATCGACCATATACACACACAACCAGTCAAACACTTGACACTTACGGTTAACGCCTCCCTTAATAACCCCCTTAATGGTTATCTTGACAACCCCTTAATGGTTATATTGACAACCCCTTAATGGTTATCTTGACAACCCCCTTAATGGTTATCTTGACAACCCCCTTAATGGTTATATTGACAACCCCTTAATGATTATCTTGACAACCCTCTTAATGGTTATCTTGACAACCCCCTTAATGGTTATCTTGACAACCCCTTAATGGTTATCTTGACAACCCCTTAATGGTTATCTTGACAACCCCCTTAATGGTTATCTTGACAACCCCTTAATGGTTATCTTGACAACACCTTAATGGTTATCTTGACAACCCCCTTAATGGTTATCTTGACAACACCTTAATGGTTATCTTGACAACCCCTTAATGGTTATCTTGACAACACCTTAATGGTTATCTTGACAACCCCCTTAATGGTTATCTTGACAACACCTTAATGGTTATCTTGACAACCCCCTTAATGGTTATCTTGACAACCCCTTAATGGTTATCTTGACAACACCTTAATGGTTATCTTGACAACCCTCTTAATGGTTATCTTGACAACCCCTTAATGGTTATCTTGACAACACCCTAATGGTTATCTTGACAACCCCTTAATGGTTATCTTGACAACACCTTAATGGTTATCTTGACAACCCCTTAATGGTTATCTTGACAACCCCTTAATGGTTATCTTGACAACCCCTTAATGGTTATCTTGACAACCCCTTAATGGTTATCTTGACAACCCCTTAATGGTTATCTTGACAACCCCTTAATGGTTATCTTGACAACCCCCTTAATGGTTATCTTGACAACACCTTAATGGTTATCTTGACAACCCCTTAATGGTTATCTTGACAACCCCTTAATGGTTATCTTGACAACCCCCTTAATGGTTATCTTGACAACACCTTAATGGTTATCTTGACAACCCCTTAATGGTTATCTTGACAACACCTTAATGGTTATCTTGACAACACCTTAATGGTTATCTTGACAACCCCCTTAATGGTTATCTTGACAACCCCTTAATGGTTATCTTGACACCTTAATGGTTATCTTGACAACCCCTTTAATGGTTATCTTGACAACCCCTTAATGGTTATCTTAACCCCTTAATGGTTATCTTGACAACCCCCTTAATGGTTATCTTAACCCCTTAATGGTTATCTTGACAACCCCTTAATGGTTATCTTGACAACCCCTTAATGGTTATCTTGACAACCCCTTAATGGTTATCTTGACAACCCCTTAATGGTTATCTTGACAACCCCTTAATGGTTATCTTGACAACCCCTTAATGGTTATCTTGACAACCCCTTAATGGTTATCTTGACAACCCCTTGATGGTTATCTTGACAACCCCCTTAATGGTTAACTTGACAACCCCTTAATGGTTATCTTGACAACCCCTTAATGGTTATCTTGACAACCCCTTAATGGTTATCTTGACAACCCCTTAATGGTTATCTTGACAACCCCTTAATGGTTATCTTGACAACCCCCTTAATGGTTATCTTGACAACCCCTTAATGGTTATCTTGACAACCCCCTTAATGGTTATCTTGACAGATATTTGAGGTTTGTCTGTCTACAGACCATTAGGGGATACCTGGCTACTAAGCAGGGTACCAGGTAACTGCCAGTAAGAAGGGGTACCTGGTACTTGACTATAGATGGATACCAGGTACATACCTAAAGGGAGGGGTACCACGTACCTACCTAGAGGGACGGATACCAAGTACCTACATAGAGGGAGGGGTACCAGGTACCTAACTAGAGGGAGGGGTACCAGGTACCTATCTAGAGGGAGGAGTACCACGTACCTACCTAGAGGGAGGAGTACCACGTACCTACCTAGAGGGAGGGGTACCACGTACCTACCTAGAGGGAGGGGTACCACGTACCTACCTAGAGGGAGGGGTACCAGGTACCTATCTAGAGGGAGGGGTACCAGGCACCTACCTAGAGGGAGGGGTACCAGGTACCTACCTACAAGGGTGGATTCCAGGTACCTGCCAGTAAGGACAGGTACCACAGACGTCAGGCTGCAGGGTACACAGCTCCTCAACTGAGTAACGCATTACTCCCTCACGTACCGTCACACACACACACCTCACGTACCGTCACACACACCCACACACCTCACGTACCGTCACATACACACACACACACCTCACGTACCGTCACACACACACCTCACGTATCGTCACACACACACACCTCACGTACCGTCACACACACACCTCACGTACCGTCACACACACACCTCACGTACCGTCACACACACACCTCACGTACCGTCACACACCTCACGTACCGTCACACACACCTCACGTACCGTCACACACACACACCTCACGTACCGTCACACACACACACACACCTCACGTACCGTCACACACACACACATCCACCTCACGTACCGTCACACACACACACACACACACCTCACGTACCGTCACACACACCCACACACCTCACGTATCGTCACACACACACACACCCACCTCACGTACCGTCACACACACACACCTCACGTACCGTCACACACACCCACACACCTCACGTATCGTCACACACACACACACCAACCTCACGTACCGTCACACACACACACACACACACACCTCACGTACCGTCACACACACCTCACGTACCGTCACACACACACACACCCACCTCACGTACCGTCACACACACACACACCCACCTCACGTACCGTCACACACACCTCACGTACCGTCACACACACACACACCTCACGTACCGTCACACACACCCACACACCTCACGTACCGTCACCCACACACACACACCTCACGTACCGTCACACACACACACACACACACCTCACGTACCGTCACACACAGGTACGAGACGCGACACATCTCACAAGGGGAGGAGAACACGAGGAGGAGGAGGAGACTCCTCCTCCTCAAGAGACGGTCTCTCAAGGGCAGGATATGGGAGGGGGGGGCAACGCTGGCAAGAGACACTCCAGCGAGACACTTGGGGAGAGAGAGAGAGAGAGAGAGAGAGAGAGAGAGAGAGAGAGAGAGAGAGAGAGAGAGAGAGAGAGAGAGAGAGAGACGAAGGGAGGAGACTTACAGGGAGAGACAACATGGTGTCGGGAAGGTACAAGGGAGAGATAAGAGCCAGAGTCTCTCGGTACAAGGGAGAGATAAGAGCCAGTGTCTCTAGTGAGATAGACTGAGAGATAGCAGAACGAAAACGAGATAAGAGATACTTATGCATAGTCTCTTGTTTACCCAATGGCGTCCTAGCTACGTCTCTTTCGTTGTATATCAACTGACTGTTATATTTCTCTCTTGTGTCTCCCCTGATGATGTGATCATGACACGAAAGTGCACTTGGCAACTTATCGTGGTTCATTTTCCCCGTGAACTCATAGGAATATATATATATATATATATATATATATATATATATATATATATATATATATATATATATATATATATATATATATATATCCCTGGGGATAGGGGAGAAAGAAAACTTGCCACGTATTCCCTGCGTGTCGCAGTAAGGCGACTAAAAGGGGAGGGAGCGGAGGGGGGCTGGAAATCCTCCCCTCCCGTTTTACTTTTCCAAATTAAGAAACACAGAAGGGGGCCAAGTGAGGATTCCTTTTGCCCTCAAAGGGAAGCTAACCCAAACACACACACACACACATATAAGCAAACTTGCACATGCGCTTCTAGAACCCTCCCCCTTCCCTCCCTTGTGAGTGTGTGTGTGTGTGTGAGTGTGTGTGTGTGTGTGTGTGTGTGTGTGTGTGTGTGTGTGTGTGTGTGTGTGTGTGTGTGTGTGTGTCCTTGCAGACAAGCCCTGGGAAGCCTGAGGGGCCGACACAGAAGTCACTGATAATGTCAAGGTGAACACTAAAGAGTTCAGTTGGGAATTACGCTCGACCAGGGGCCATTAGGGCCTCCGCCCCCTGCCAGACCGACATGGAGAAGAAAACGGGTCGTGGGGTTCCAACTGCCGGCGAAGAAAACGGGGTCGCGGTGTCCGACCGCTGGCGAAGAAAACAGAAGACGTTTTCCGCCAAGTAAACCCATTTTATTTTTGTATATATTTGTCATTATACACAAACCCTCAGAGCACAGAAGAGGGTGTTTTGGTCATATATATATATATATATATATATATATATATATATATATATATATATATATATATATATATATATATATATATATATATATATATTATAATTTGTCGCTGTCTTCCGCGTTAGAGAGGTAGCGCAAGGAAACAGACGAAAGAATGGCCCAACCCACCCACATACACATGTATATACATACACTTCCACACACGCAAATATACATACCTATACATCTCAACGTATACATATATATACACACACATATACATATATACACATGTACATAATTCATACTGTCTGCCCTTATTCATTCCCGTCGCCACCTCGCCACACATGGAATAACAACCCCCTCCCACCTCATGTGTGCGAGGTAGCGCTAGGAAAAGACAACAGAGGCCCCATTCGTTCACACTCAGTCTCTAGCTGTCATGTATAATGCACCGAAACCACAGCTCCCTTTCCACATCCAGGCACCACAAAACTTTCCATGGTTTACCCCAGACGCTTCACATGCCCTGGTTTAATCCATTGACAGCACGTCAACCACGGTATACCACATCGTTCCAATTCACTCTATTCCTTGCACGCCTCTCATCCTTATGCATGTTCAGGCCCCGATCACTCAAAATCTTTTTCAATCCATCTTTCCACCTCCAATCTGGTCTCCCACTTTTCCTCGTTCCCTCCACCTCTGACACATATATCCTCTTGGTCAATCTTTCCTCACTCATTCTCTCCATGTGACCAAACCATTTCAAAACACCCTCTTCTGCTCTCTCAACCACGCTCTATTTATTTCCACACATCTCTCTTACCCTTACGTTACTTACTCGATCAAACCACCTCACACCACACATTGTCCTCAAACATCTCATTTCCAGCACATCCATCCTCCTGCGCACAACTCTGTCCATAGCCCATGCCTTGCAACCATACAACATTGTTGGAACCACTATTCCTTCAAACATACCCATTTTTGCTTTCCAAGATAACGTTCCCGACTTACACACATTTTTCAACTCTCCCAGAACTTTCGCCCCTTCCCCCACCCTATGATTCACTTCCTCTTCCATAATTCCATCCGCTGCCAGATCCACTCCCAGATATCTAAAACACTTCACTTCCTCCAGTTTTTCTCCATTCAAACTTACCTCCCAACTGACTTGTCCCTCAACCCTACTGTACCTAATAACCTTGCTCTTATTCACATTTACTCTCAGCTTTCTTCTTCCACACACTTTACCAAACTCAGTCACCAGCTTCTGCAATTATATATATATATATATATTTTTTATACTATTCGCCATTTCCCAGTATACGACCTTTGACCACGACGGTATACGACCCTTGACCACGACGGTATATACGACCCTTGACCACGACGGTATATACGACCCTTGACCACGACGGTATATACGACCCTTGACCACGACGGTATATACGACCCTTGACCACGACGGTATATACGACCCTTGACCACGACGGTATATACGACCCTTGACCACGACGGTATATACGACCCTTGAGCACGACGGTATATACGACCCTTGACCACGACGGTATATACGACCCTTGACCACGACGGTATATACGACCCTTGACCAAGACGGTATATACGACCCCTGACCACGACGGTATATACGACCCCTGACCACGACGGTATATACGACCCTTGACCACGACGGTATATACGACCCTTGACCACGACGGTATATACGACCCTTGACCACGACGGTGTATACGACCCCTTGACCACGACGGTATATACGACCCTTGACCACGACGGTATATACGACCCTTGACCACGACGGTATATACGACCCTTGACCACGACGGTATATACGACCCTTGACCACGACGGTATATACGACCCTTGACCACGACGGTATATACGACCCTTGACCACGACGGTATATACGACCCCTTGACCACGACGGTATATACGACCCTTGACCACGACGGTATATACGACCCTTGACCACGACGGTATATACGACCCTTGACCACGACCCTTGGGTAAATAGAGAGAAAGCGCCTCTGACTGGACTGTGAACACGCAAACGGGAGGAGGTAGAGGTCGTGGTTTGGGGGGGGGGGGGGGGGATTGTACAAGTTCACCACTGACCTTTCCACACACACACACACACACACACACACACACACACCAAGCCCCAAACAAGGTCCGGCATATGAAGGGCAAGGTTAACGAGGAGACGCTGGTTCGAGGTAACGACTTTAACGACCTAAGACAATTATCCCCCCCCCCATAACTACCCTAAGAACTATCTCGAAAGCTCGCACATCAAAACAAGTGACTTGTTTACCCAATGGCGTCCTAACTACGTCTCTTCGTTGTATGTCAACTGACTGTTATATTTCTCCCTTGTGTCTCTGATGATGATGTGATTATGACACGAAAGTGCACTTGGCAACTTATTGTGTTTCGTAATCCTAGTGGACTCATAGGAATATACTTGATCACGTGCAAAACTGTGATCCTTTCCAGGAGGAGAAAGAATACTTCCCACGTATTCCCTGCGTGTCGTAGAAGGCGACTAAAAGGGAAGGGAGCGGGGGGCTGGAAATCCTCCCCTCTCAATTTTTTTTTTTTTTTTTTTTTTTTTTCATTTTTATTTTCCAAAAGAAGGAACAGAGAAGGGGCCTGGTGAGGATATTCCCTAAAAGGCCCAGTCCTCTGTTCTTAACGCTACCTCGCTAATGCGGGAAATGGCGAATAGTATGAAAGAAAAAGAAAATATATATATATATATATATATATATATATATATATATATATATATATATATCTTTTTCTTTCAAACTATTCGCCATTTCCCGCATTAGCGAGGTAGCGTTAAGAACAGAGGACTGGGCCTTTGAGGAAACATCCTCATCCAGCCCCCTTCTCTGTTCCTTCCTTTGGAAAAAAAAAAAAACATATATATATATATATATATATATATATATATATATATATATATATATATACATACCTCGATATAGGAATGAGAGACACAGAGGTAACCAGACCTCGTATACTCATAGAAAACGTAATGTAACCTACATTACCCAGTCCAACACCAACCAACGTTGCAAGGGGTAACCAAACCTCCATTAAATAGTCAAAGAAAACGTAATGTAACCTAAATTAACAACACCAACGCCCCATCAACGTTTCAAGAGGTAACCAACCACTCACAGAAAACGTCAGGTCACTTTACAATGACCACACCAACGCCCCAGACCTGCCTGCCATGGGTCAAACCCGTTTTCTTTGGGCAATGGACACTTACTAAACCCATTTTCCTCCAACTATATCAACACGACAAATCCGTTTTCTTTCCCGTTATGGTCACGACAAACCCGTTTAGGTCACGCCAGCGACACGACAATGTCCTTTTCTTCCCACCACACGCACGACAAGTCCGTTTTCCTCCAGCCACAAGCACGACATGTCCGTTTTCTTCCACCCACAGACAAGACAAATCCGTTTTCTTCCCACCACAGACACGATAAATCCATTTTCTTCCCACCACAGACACGACAAGTCCGTTTTCTTCCTACCACAGACACGAGAAATCCATTTTCTTCCCACCACAGACAAGCCAAATCCGTTTTCTTCCCACCACAGACACGACGTCCGTTTTCTTCCCACCACAGACACGACAAGTCCGCTTTCTCCCCACCAAAGACAAGAAAAATCCGTTTTCTTCCAACCACAGACACGACAAATCCGTTTTCTTCCCACCGAAGACACGACAAATCCGTTTTCTTTCCACTTCGAACACGACAGATCCTTAGAAAACCATAAAAAACGAATACATACCTTTACATCAACGTCATAATCACTGTACCATATCACACTGTCACAAATAAGTAATTACAATGACATTAGCGAATATAATTAAAATAAGAAATGATTTTGGATAATGCTATAATCACCACAGAAAGATACCACAATAACCAAACACTTTTACTGTAAGAACTTCAAGAATATCTTTACGTTCTAAAGTACTACTATTACACAGGCCTCACTAGAAACAAAAATCGTGGAACTTGATGTTACATTTAAGTTTGCCCTGAAAATGCTGTTCAGAGAAAATGGAAAGCCTTTAGAGAAAACTACTTCCTTCGAGGGATAACTGCAACATTTATGCCAGTTTTCAAAAATGACATAAATTTTAATGTAATACATGTTTGATTTTAAAGAAATGGTCATTTAATATTTAACATAATGGCAAATGTTAATACAGGGGAAGAATCTAACGTATAGAAATCAAGAAAAATCATGTAAATGTATTTAATCACCTTCAAAATCACTTTCAAGACGAGAAGGTGGTACGTTTCATGGGTTCGTCTAGTCTTCGTCCTTTCCTTGTCTTTCCCTCCCCATCACACCCCCAGAGAACCGCCTTCCCCCCCTTACAAACCCACCCTAAACCCCTCCACTCCCAACACCTTCTCTGGGTCCCCTGTTAGATGGTCAATCCAATGATAGAAGCCTCGACCCCTTACTTATTTGAAGCCTCGACCCACTATATCTGAAGCCCTGGCCATCCACACCTGAGGCTTCGACCCTATTATAGCCGAGGCCTCGATCCTCTGGACCTGAAGCCTCGACTCTATATAGCCGAGGTTTCGATCCTCTGTATCCGAGGCCTCGATCCTCTGGAACTGAAGCCTCGACCCTTGTATCCGAGGTCTCGATCCTCCGGACCTGAAGCCTCGACTCTATAGAGCCGAGGTTCCGATCCTTTGTATCCGAGGCTTCGATCTCCTGGAAATGAAGCATCGACCCGTGTATCCGAGGTTTCGATCCTCTGTATCCGAGGCCTCGATCCTCTGTATCTGAAGCCTCGACCCTTTGCATTTGAAGCCAACACCCCTTTCCACGGTCGGTTTAAGACGATAATTACGTGTAAAGATTGAGCACTTTGACCTTAAGTGTGTGCTCAACGCTCTAAAGTGTAAAGTGTGTGTATGAGCACTTACACTTACCTGTAGTCTGTGCTCGGGGAGGGGAGGGAGCACCGCTATGGCTCCGACCAATCGCAAGTGACTCATCGCTGACGTCACGATACGTCACCACGCGGCCAGCCAATCACCTCTGCTGCAAATACAAGCGTGCAGTGTGCAACTCATGGCCAATAGAAACAGTGGAATGATGGAGCAAATAAGAGACAACAAAAATAAAAAGAATGGAAATAAGAGACAAATATATCTACTATTATTACTACTACTACTACTATTACCACTACTACTACTACTACTATTACTACTACTACTATTAACCAAGACATTCTTGCATTCCAAACTCATTAGATCCAAAATATGTATATAAAAAGAAAAGCTTAAATGAAGAAATGGTTTTGATAAAAGAAATGCACAAGTCTACGTTGTTTTTTTGGGGTTCGTTCTTCACGTTTTCTTTTTCTTTTATTTACCATCGTCTTACCTGTGTGTGAGATGAAACATCTCCACTCCCTTCGAGGGTACGACCCTTGGGCACGGCGGTACGACCCTTGAACACGACGGTATGGCCCTTGAACACGGCGGTACGACCCTTGAACACGACGGCACGACCCTTGAACAGGACGGTATGGCCCTTGAACACGGCGGTATGGCCCTTGGGTACGACCACTGAGCACGGAGGTACGACCCTTGAGCACGACGGTACAACCCTTGAGCACGGAGGTACGACCCTTGAGCACGGCGGTACGACCCTTGAGCACGGCGGTACGACCCTTGAACACGACGGTACGACCCTTGAGCACGACGGTACGACCCTTGAGCACGACGGTACGACCCTTGAGCACGGCGGTACGACCCTTGAGCACGACGGTACGACCCTTGAGCACGGCGGTACAACCCTTGAACACGACGGTATGGTCCTTGGGTACGACCAATGAGCACGGCGGTATGGCCCTTAGGTACGGCGGTACGACCCTTGCTGTGTTTGTGTTCAGGGGTCGTACAGCCGTGTTCAAGGGTCGTATAGCCGTGTTCAAGGGTCGTAATGCCGTGTTCAAGGGTCGTACAACCGTGTTCAAGGGTCGTACAGCCGTGTTCAAGGGTCGACCTGCCGTGTTCAAGGATCGTACAGCCGTGTTCAAGGGTCGTACAGCCGTGTTCAAGGGTCGACCTGCCGTGTTCAAGGATCGTACAGCCGTGTTCAAGGGTCGTACAGCCGTGTTCAAGGGTCGACCTGCCGTGTTCAAGGGTCGACCTGCCGTGTTCAAGGGTCGTTCTGCCGTGTTCAAGGGTCGTTCTGCCGTGTTCATTACCATCACTGATACGCTACAATAAGTAGCGTGACGCCCTGTAACACACGGCGAGACCCAGCCACTGTCACGCGTATAGATGACAGCGTAACGGGTGTCCTGCTGTAACAGCTGCAGTAACACGAGGTAGCCTGTGACGCGATTTCAACAGCGTGACGGGTCCTGCTGTAACAGCTGTAGTAACACGAGGTAGCCTGTGACGTGGTTTCAACAGCGTGACGTACTGCTGTAACAACAGCTGTAGTAACACGAGGTAGCCTGTGACGTGGTTTCAACAGCGTGACGGGTACTGCTGTAACAGCTGTAGTAACACGAGGAAGCCTGTGACGTGGTTTCAACAGCGTGACGGGTACCGCTGTAACAGCTGTGTTACGAAAAAGGCAGTAAGGCGTGACGAAGCGTAACATCGAAGACATCACGTAACACTAGAATACGATTCAAAACTAAGGCTTGTAAATAGGGTGGAGAGGACCAGCTGGCTAACTGACCAGCTGGCTACTTGATCAGCTGACTACTTGATCAGCTGGCTAATTGACCAGCTGACTACTTGATCAGCTGGCTAATTGATCAAGTGGCTAATTGATCAGCTGGCTACTTGATCAGCTGGCTACTTGATCAGCTGGCTAATTGCCCAGATGACTACTTGATCAAGTGGCTAATTGACCAGCTGACTACTTGATCAGCTGGCTAACTGATCAGCTGGCTACTTGATCAGCTGGCTACTTGATCAGCTGGCTAAATGACCAGCTGACTACTTGATCAGCTGGCTAATTGATCAGCTGACTAATTGATCAACTGTCTAATTGATCAGCTGGCTAATTGCCCAGATGACTACTTGATCAAGTGGCTAATTGACCAGCTGACTAATGGATCAGCTGGCTAATTGACCAGCTAGCTACTTGACCAACTGGCTAATTGATCAGCTGGCTATTAGGCCAGCTGACTACGGAATCAGCTGGCTAACTGACCAGCTGGCTACCTGATCAGCTAACTAATTGATCAGCTGGCTATTAGGCCAGCTGACTACGGAATCAGCTGGCTAATTGATCAGCTGGCTACTAGGCCAGCTGACTACGGAATCAGCTGGCTAACTGACCAGCTGGCTACCTGATCAGATGGCTAACTGCCCAGCTGGCTACCTATTAGACCAGCTGGCACCTTGATCACCGTGAGAATGATTTGGTCCATGGTTAAACTTGACCCCGTCCCCCCCCCTCCACACACACACACACACACACACACACACACACAAGTACACACACACACACACACACACGTACACATACACACACACACGTACACATACACGTACACAATGACCGATACATTCAGGAAACCACGTGTACCAAAAAGCATCGTACTGTTTAACCATCGAAAGACGCTGGAACTCCTCTGTAATATTTTATGTGGTGCTTTTATGTGATATTTTATGTGGTACTTTTATGTGATATTTTATGTGGTACTTTTATGTGATATCTTATGTGGTACTTTTATATTTTATGTGGTGCTTTTATGTGATATTTTATGTGGTGCTTTTATGTGATATTTTATGTGGTGCTTTTATGTGATATTTTATGTGGTACTTTTATGTGATATTTTATGTGGTACTTTTATGTGATATCTTATGTGGTACTTTTATATTTTATGTGGTGCTTTTATGTGATATTTTATGTGGTGCTTTTATGTGATATTTTATGTGGTGCTTTTATGTGATATCTTATGTGGTGCTTTTGTGATATTTTATGTGGTGCTTTTGTGATATTTTATGTGGTGCTTTTATGTGATATTTTATGTGGTACTTTTATGTGATATTTTATGTGGTGCTTTTATGTGATATTTTATGTGGTACTTTTATGTGATATTTTATGTGGTGCTTTTATGTGATATCTTATGTGGTGCTTTTGTGATATTTTATGTGGTGTTTTTGTGATATTTTATGTGGTGCTTTTGTGATATTTTATGTGGTGCTTTTATGTGATATTTTATGTGGTACTTTTATGTGATATTTTATGTGGTGCTTTTATGTGATATCTTATGTGGTGCTTTTGTGATATTTTATGTGGTGTTTTTGTGATATTTTATGTGGTGCTTTTATGTGATATTTTATGTGGTACTTTTATGTGATATTTTATGTGGTGCTTTTATGTGATATTTTATGTGGTACTTTTATGTGATATTTTATGTGGTGCTTTTATGTGATATTTTATGTGGTGCTTTTATGTGATATTTTATGTGGTGCTTTTATGTGATATTTTATGTGGTACTTTTATGTATTTTATGTGATATTTTATGTGGTACTTTTATGTGATATTTCATGTGGTGCTTTTATGTGATATTCTATTTGATACTTTTATGTGATATCTTATGTGGTACTTTTATGTGATATTTTATGTGATATTCTATTTGATACTTTTATGTGATATTTTATGTGGTACTTTTATGTGATATTTTATGTGTGATTTTATGTGATATTTTATGTGGTGCATTTTATGTGATATTTTATGTGGATGCTTTTATGTGATATTTCTATGTGGTGCTTTTATGTGATATTTTATTTGTTTTTTGTACTTTTATGTGATATTCTATGTGGTCTTTATGTGATATTTTATGTGTACTTTTATGTGATATTTTATGTCTTTATGTGATATTTATTGGTGCTTTTATGTTGATATTTTATTGGTACTTTTATGTGATATTTTTTTTTTTTTTTTTTTTTTTTTTTTTTTTTTTTTTTTTTTTTTTTTTTTTTTTTTTTTTTTTTTTTTTTTTTTTTTTTTTTTTTTTTTTTTTTTTTTTTTTTTTTTTTTTATTGATCAGCTGCTTACCAGCTGACTATTATCAGCTGCTAATTGATCTCTGCTAATGTGATCACTGTCTATTGATCAGCTGCTAATTGCCAGATGACTACTTGATCAAGTGGCTAATTGCCAGCTGACTAATGGATCAGT
>NC_092272.1:460000-510000 GCF_036320965.1 Panulirus ornatus | reverse complement strand
TCACATCATCTGGGGAGACACGAGAATGCGACAGACTTGACGTAGAGCAGTCAGCTGATAACATAATAAAAAGACGTAGCTCAGACGCTATTGGTGAACTGCGAACTACGGACATAGAGACAGACAAACAGAGAGTTCCCGAGTGCACTTTCGTGCAATAATCACATCATCTGGGGAGACACGAGAATGCGACAGATTGACGTAGAGCAGTCAGCTGATAACATAATAAAGAGACGAAGCTCAGACGCTATTGGTAAACTGCGAACTACGGCCCTAGAGAGAGAGAGAGAGAGAGAGAGAGAGAGAGAGAGAGAGAGAGAGAGAGAGAGAGAGAGAGAGAGAGAGAGAGGTCTTCAACCCTGCCTCCACTGCGAAGAAAGCAGAAATCACTGACGTATCAGCCAACCGACAGGTCCACATAGCTCGTCCTCAAAATCCAGTTTTCTTCTCACAGAAAACACTTTCCATGAAAGCCAAACCCAGCTGAAGAAAAAGAAGAAGAAGGAGGGGAAAAAAATAGGAAGAAACATGCCTCCTCCTCCTTCTTCTCCCGTCGTCCCCTCCCCCCCCCTTGAGAGGCAGTTCGTTAGGTCCCCACCACTTTCTCCTCTCTCTTCTCCGGCCAATCAATTCTCAGCTCGTGTGATTGCCAAGACACACACACACACACACACACCCACACCCAGAGCACATCCCAAAACGCATTTCTTTTTTCAAGACGGGGTTCTACGAACACGTCACTTCCCATGACGGGTCTCACACGACCTACCTACCCCCCCCACCTTCCACGACAGTTGTTGTTCGCTGATGATACAGCGCTGGTGGCTGATTCGGGTGAGAAACTGCAGAAGCTGGTGACTGAGTTTGGTAAAGTGTGTGAAAGAAGAAAGTTGAGAGTAAATGTGAATAAGAGCAAGGTTATTAGGTACAGTAGGGTTGAGGGTCAAGTCAACTGGGAGGTAAGTCTGAATGGAGAATAACAGGAGGAAGTGAAGTGTTTTAGATATCTGGGAGTGGATCTGGCAGCGGATGGAACCATGGAAGCGGAAGTGGATCATAGGGTGGGGGAGGGGGCGAAAGTTCTGGGACCGATGAAAAATGTGTGGAAGTCGAGAAGTTATCTTGGAAAGCAAAAATGGGTATGTTTGAAGGAATAGTGGTTCCAACAATGTTATATGGTTGCGAGGCATGGGCTATAGATAGAGTTGTGCGGGGAAGGGGTGGATGTGCTGGAAATGAGATGTTTGAGGACAATATGTGGTGTGAGGTGGTTTGATCAAGTAAGTAATAATAGGGTAAGAGAGATGTGTGGTAATAAAAAGAGAATGGTTGAGTGAGCAGAGGAGGGTGTTCTGAAATTGTTTGGTCACATGGAGAGAATGAGTGAGGAAAGATTGACCAAGAGGATATATGTGTCAGAGGTGGAGGGAACTAGGAAAAGTGGGAGACCAAATTGGAGGTGTAAGGATGGAGTGAATTGGATTTTGAGTGATCGGGGCCTGAACATGCAGGAGGGTGAATGGCGTGCAAGGAATAGAGTGAACTGGAACGATGTGGTATACCGGGGTCGACGTGCTGTCAATGGATTGAACCAGGGCATGTGAAGCGTCTGGGGTAAACCATGGAAAGTTTTGTGGGGCCTGGATGTGGAAAGGGAGCTGTGGTTTCGGTGCATTATACATGACGGCTAGAGACTGAGTGTGAACGAATGGGGCCTTTGTTGTCTTTTCCTAGCGCTACCTCGCGCAAATGCGGGGGAGGGGGTTGCCATTTCATGTGTGGCGAGGTGTCGACGGAAATGAATAAGGGCAGACAGTATAAATGATGTATATGTGTATATATGTATATGTCTGTGTGTGTATATATTAGTATACGTTGAGACGTATAGGTATGTACATGTGCTGTGTGCGGACGTGTATGATTATATACATGTGTATGTGGGTGGGTTGGGCCATTCTTTCGTCTGTTTCCTTGCGCTACCTCGCTAACGCGGGAGACAGCGACAAAGCAAAATAAATGAATAAATAAATAAATAAATATATATATATATATATATATATATATATATATATATATATATATATATATATATATTATCCATGGGGATAGGGGAGAAAGAATACTTCCCTCGTATTCCCTGCGTGTCGTAGAAGGCGACTAAAAGGGAAGGAAGCAGGGAGCGAGGAAATCCTCCCCTCCTGTTTTTAACACTTCCCAAAGAAGGAACAGAGAAGGCGGCCAAGTGAGGACTTTTTTTTTTTTCCCCCATCCAAGGCTCAGTCCTCCGTTCTTAACGCTACCTCGCTAACGCGGGAAATGGCGAAGTCAATAAGAGCAATGTCACTGTCGCTATCCATCATGAGTTAGCACATAACGACTGGTCACATGACCCAACAGGCGAATGACCTCAAACAACACGAATTCACAGTTGTCACAAACCGCGTTTTCTATGTAAGTCCCATTTTCCCACATAGCAATCGCGAAAAATACAATTCCGTAAACACACACACACACACACACAGACACACACACAGACACATACACACACACAAACACACACAGACCTACCCACGTTTTCTAAGACCCATTTTCCCTCATAGCATTCGCGAAAAACATAACCCGTAAACAAACACACCTACCCACGTTTTCTATATGCCATTTTCCCTCACTGTCAGCTATACGGGACAGGTAACAGTTAACGTATTACATAATACGAAGGTGAAAATATACGTAATAAGCCAGTCCATTTTTTCGTACAATTGGATCCTGGACCCTCACTTCAAAATGATCACAATCCATTAGATCCGATAAGAAATGAATTCAAACGATGAATTGTGAAACGATGCTTCTGTCATACGTCAACTTTCAGTGACTTCAAATACATCATTCTGACTTCCAATACAACACTGACTTCAAATACATCACCTTGACTTCAAATACAACACCCTGACTTCAAATACAACACCCTGACTTCAAATACAGCACCCTGACTTCAAATACAGCACTCTGACTTCAAATACAACACTAACTTCAAATACAACACTCTGACTTCAAATACAACACTCTGACTTCAAATACAACACTCTGACGAAATACATCACTGACTCCAAATACAACACTAACTTCAAACACATCACTGACTTCAAATACATCACTGACTTCAAATACAACACTCTGACTTCAAATACAACACTCTGACTTCAAATACAACACCCTGACTTCAAATACAACACCCTGACTTCAAATACAGCACTCTGACTTCAAATACATCACTCTGACTTCAAATACAACACTAACTTCAAATACAACACTCTGACTTCAAATACAACACTCTGACTTCAAATACAACACTCTGACTTCAAATACAACACTCTGACGAAATACATCACTGACTCCAAATACAACACTAACTTCAAACACATCACTGACTTCAAACACATCACTGACTTCAAACACAACACTCTGATTTCAAATACAACACTCTGACTTCAAATACAACACTCTGACTTCAAATACAACACTCTGACTTCAAATACAACACCCTGACTTCAAATACAATACTCTGACTTCAAATACATCACTCTGACTTCAAATACATCACTCTGACTTCAAATACATCACTGACTTCAAATACAACACTGACTTCAAATACATCAACAGCGTGTGACAGAGCCACGAGCGGTTCCCAGTGAAGGTGAGAATAATAATTACATTAAAAGAATAGGTTTCTAATGACACATACGAACTAGAATGGCACATAATAAAGTGGTCAATAATAATAATAATAATAATAATAATAATAATAATAATAATAATAATATAAAATATAATAATAATAATAATAATAATAATAATAATAATAATGATAATAATAATAATAATAATAATAATAATAATAATAATAATAATAACAATAATAATAATAATAATAATAATAATAATAATAATAATAATAATAATAATAATTATAATAACAATAATATAAAATATAATAATAATAATAATAATAATAATAATAATAATAATAATAATAATTATAATAACAATAATATAAAATATAATAATAATAATAATAATAATAATAATGATAATAATAATAATAATAATAATAATTATAATAACAATAATATAAAATATAATAATAATAATAATGATAATAATAATAATTATAACAATAATAACAATAATAATAATAACAATAATAATAATAATAATAATAATAATAATAATAATAATAATAATAATAATATTAGATCAATCTGGCTCAGGTGTAGTGAACAGGATTCCTTGATTACGTCAGAGAACTATCACATGATGGGGTAATTACCACGTCTCCTGTCTGTCTTTCTGTCCGTCTTCTGTCTGTATAGGAGGTCCTGGACGTGTCTTCTGTCTGTCCAGGTCTTGGCTATGTCTGTGGTTCATGTCTTCTGTCTGTGGTTCATGTCTTCTGTCTGTGGTTCATGTCTTCTGTCTGTGGTTCATGTCCTCTGTGTGTGGTTCATGTCTTCTGTCTGTGGCTCATGTCTTCTGTCTGTGGTTCATGTCTTCTGTCTGTGGTTCATGTCTTCTGTCTGTGGCTCATGTCTTCTGTCTGCGGCTCATGTCTTCTGTCTGTGGTTCATGTCTTCTGTCTGTAGTTCATGTCTTCTGTCTGTGGCTCATGTCTTCTGTCTGTGGCTCATGTCTTCTGTCTGTGGTTCATGTCTTCTGTCTGTAGCTCATGTCTTCTGTCTGTGGCTCATGTCTTCTGTCTGTGGCTCATGTCTTCTGTCTGTGGTTCATGTCTTCTGTCTGTAGTTCATGTCTTCTGTCTGTGGCTCATGTCTTCTGTCTGTGGTTCATGTCTTCTGTCTGTAGCTCATGTCTTGTCTGTGGCTCATGTCTTCTGTCTGTGGCTCATGTCTTCTGTCTGTGGTTCATGTCTTCTGTCTGTAGTTCATGTCTTCTGTCTGTGGTTCATGTCTTCTGTCTGTGGTTCATGTCTTCTGTCTGTAGTTCATGTCTTCTGTCTGTGGCTCATGTCTTCTGTCTTTGGCTCATGTCTTCTGTCTGTGGTTCATGTCTTCTGTCTGTAGCTCATGTCTTCTGTCTGTGGCTCATGTCTTCTGTCTGTGGTTCAAGTCTTCTGTCTGTAGCTCATGTCTTCTGTCTGTGGCTCATGTCTTCTGTCTGTGGCTCATGTCTTCTGTCTGTGGTTCATGTCTTCTGTCTGTAGCTCATGTCTTCTGTCTGTCTAGGTCTTGGACATGTCTGTGGCTCATGTCTTCTGTCTGTCTACGACTTGGACATGTCTGTGGCTCATGTCTTATGTCTGTCTACGACTTGGACATGTCTGTGGCTCATGTCTTATGTCTGTCTACGACTTGGACATGTCTGTGGCTCATGTCTTCTGTCTGTCTACGACTTGGACATGTTTGTGGCTCATGTCTTCTGTCTGTCTACGACTTGGACATGTCTGTGGCTCATGTCTTCTGTCTGTCTACGACTTGGACATGTCTGTGGCTCATGTCTTCTGTCTGTCTACGACTTGGACATGTCTGTGGCTCATGTCTTCTGTCTGTACAGGTCTTGGACATGTCTGTGGCTCATGTCTTCTGTCTGTGCAGGTCTTGGACACGTCTGTGGCTCATGTCTTCTGTCTGTACAGGTCTTGGACATGTCTGTGGCTCATGTCTTCTGTCTGTACAGGTCTTGGACATGTCTGTGGCTCATGTCTTCTGTCTGTACAGGTCTTGGACATGTCTGTGGCTCATGTCTTCTGTCTGTACAGGTCTTGGCTATGTCTGTGGCTCATGTCTTCTGTCTGTACAGGTCTTGGCTATGTCTGTGGCCTGTATCTTCCGTCTCCTCCGTCTGTGAACTGGGGGTGAGTGAGTCTGGCTTCTGTCTTCGGACCCAGATCATCCATATGTCTTAAGACAATGTCTTCTCCCGTGTCTCATGACAGACAGACCATATAGCCACCTCGTCCCTTACCTATGTATCAAATACTTCCCCTTCCCCCCTTCCCTTGTCTACCCTTCCATCACTCTACCCCCCCAAGTACTATTCCCCTTCCCACCGGGTTGACGTGGGGACGGAAGGGAGAGATGGGAATGGGGGGGAAGGGGAAAGAACAAGAGGAAGGTGAGTGATGGGATGGGAGTGAGTAGGGCAAAGTAAAAGGGATGGGGCGAGCGTGTGTGTGTGTGAGTCTCTCTCTCTCTCTCTCTCTCTCTCTCTCTCTCTCTCTCTCTCTCTCTCTCTCTCTCTATATATATATATATATATATATATATATATATATATATATATATATATATATATCTATCTCTCTCTATCTATCTCTATCTATCTATCTATCTATCTATCTATCTATCTTCCTCGAGCTGGCTGCGCTGCCCAGACCCCTCTCTCTCTCTCACTCACACTCACTCTCCCCTCCCAGCACCACACACACACACACACACACACACAACACTTGCCCGCAACTCTCTCTCTCTCTCTCTCTCTCTCTCTCTCTCTCTCTCTCTCTCTCTCTCTCTCTCTCTCTCTCACCTCCGGCCAGTGAGAATGTGAGCGATGGGGAAAACCCCCGCCACACCGGGGGTTAGTAAAAACCCCGCACGTCGATCCACGATGGAACACGGAGAAGGAGAAGTCAACCCCACACCACACCACCTCACACCACCTCCTCACATGGAGGAGAAGTCAACCCCACACTTCACACGGAGAAGTCAACCCCACACCTCACACCTTCTCCTCACACGGAGGTGAAGTCAACCCCACACCTCACCACCTCACACGGAGAAGTCAACCCCACACCACACCACCTCACACCTCCTCCTCACACGGAGGAGAAGTCAACCCCCACACCACTTCACACGGAGGAGAAGTCAACCCCCACTTCACACGAAAGTCACACCCCCCTCACACGGAGTGAAGTCAACCACACCCACACACTTCACACGGAGAAGTCAACCCCACACCTCACACGAGAAGTCACCCACCACCTCACACGGAGGAGAAGTCAACCCCACACCTCACCACCTCACACGAGAGAAGTCAACCCCACACCACCACTCACACGGAGGAGAAGTCAACCCCACACCACACCACCTCAACCCTCCCCTCACACGGAGGTGAAGTCAACCCCACACCCCACCACCTCACACGGAGTAGAAGTCAACCCCACACCTCACACGGAGGAGAAGTCAACCCCACCTCACAGAGGAGAAGTCAACCCCACACCTCACACGGAGGAGAAGTCAACCCCACACCTCACACGGAGGAGAAGTCAACCCCACACCTCACACGGAGGAGAAGTCAACCCCACACCTCACACGGAGGAGAAAGTCAACCACACCTCACACGGAGGAGAAGTCAACCCCACACCTCACACGGAGGAGGAAGTCACCCCACACCTCACACGGAGGAGGAGAAGTCAACCCACACCTCACACGAGGAGAAGTCAACCCAACACCTCACACGGGAGGAGAAGTCAACCCACACCTCACACGAGAGAAGTCAACCCCACACCTCACATGGAGGAGAAGTAACCCCACACCTCACACGGAGGAGAAGTCAACCCCACACCTCACACGGAGGAGAATGTCACCCCACACCTCACACGGAGGAGGAGAAGTCAACCCCACACCTCACACGGAGGAGAAGTCAACCCCACACCTCACACGGAGGAGAAGTCAACCCCACACCTCACACGGAGGAGAGAAGTCAACCCCACACCTCACACGGAGGAGGAGAAGTCAACCCCACACTCACACGGAGGAGAAGTCAACCCCACACCTCACACGGAGGAGAAGTCAACCCCACACCTCACACGGAGGAGAAGTCAACCCCACACCTCACATGGAGGAGAGAAGTCAACCCCACACCACACGGAGGAGAAGTCAACCCCAACCGTCACACGGAGGAGAAGTCAACCCACACCTCACACGGAGGAGGAGAAGTCAACCCCACACCTCACACGGAGGAGAAGTCAACCCCACACCTCACACGGAGGAGAAGTCAACCCACCCTAACAAGTCAACCCCCCCACCTCACACGGAGGAGAAGTCAACCCCACACCTCACAACGGAAGGAGAAGTCAACCCCACACACACCACACACGGAGAGAAGTCAACCAACCCACCACACCACACCCAACGGAGGAGAAGTCAACCCCACACCTCACACGGAGGGGAGAAGTCAACCCCACACCTCACACGAGGAGGAGAAGTCAACCCACACCTCACACGAGGAGAAGTCAACCCCACACCTCACACGGAGGAGGGAAAGTCAACCCCACACCTCACACGGAGGAGAAGTCAACCCCACACCTCACACGGAGGAGGAGAAAGTCAACCCCCACCCCACCACCTCCACGAGAAACCCCTCAACACTCACACCTCACACGGAGGAGAAGTCAACCCCACACCTCACACGGAGGAGAAGTCAACCCCACACCTCACATGGAGGAGAAGTCAACCCCACACCTCACACGGAGGAGAAGTCAACCCCACACCTCACATGGAGGAGGAGAAGTCAACCCCACACCACACCACACACCACCTCCTCCTCACACGGAGGAGAACCCTACACCACCCCACACCTCACCCTCCACCCACACAGGGTTCTTACATCATCACACCACCACACTGGCCTGAACCACAACATGTTTACTTCTGTGTCTTTACTGAGGAACTACACACACACACACACACACATACACACACACACACATACACACACACACACACATACACACACACACACACATACACACACACACACACACACACATTATATACATAAGTGACATGTTTACCAAATGACGTCCTAGCTTCGTCTCTTCGTTGTATATCAACTGACTGTCATATTTCTCTCTTGTGTCTCCCCTGATGATGATGTGATTATTACATGAAAGTGCACTTGGGAACTTATCGTGTTTCATTTTCCCCCGTGGACTCATAGGAATATATATATATATATATATATATATATATATATATATATATATATATATATATATATATATATATATATATATATATATATATATTAGAGTCTCCAGCCACGGAGAAAAGTCCATGTCACGCCGGGTCTTCGATGAAATACGGAGATGATGATGAAAGAGAAAAGGAAAAGACACAAGGGAAAGTGTTTACGAATTTTTGAGGAAGTGGAAGAAAAAATAGTCAATACAATGTGCCAAATCATAGATATTGGCAAAGACATGAGAGAGGGTGGAAAGTGTCCTCAAACTTCGACGTGTGGGGGAATTTCTTTATAATTTCTTGTAAATCCAAAAGAACTTTAATGATTTTCTTTATCGAATTTATTCAATATATTTTTTTTTTCTTTTTCATAACGTTCGTTGGGCCAATATGAACCCGAAGCCCATCTTCAAACATCGGATTTTTAATTTTTTTTTTCTTCTAAATTGGAATGCCTTGAGTTTCGTCACCCGTCTCTGTACTTGTTCCACTTTACCCGTCGCCTGTCTCGTAATCTAGGGACAGAATGAATGAAAGTGGAAGGAAACACATGAATGAAAATGAAAAAAAAGTGATACGTGAATGAAGAGGGATAGTGGGGGTAAATGAATGAAGATGGGAATACGAATATGAGAGAATATATGAAATAATGCAAATACGATATTTGAACGCATTGGCGTTCGAATACGCCAGACGTCGTGTCTCACTGGCGTTTCATCATGTGCTGGTCTGCCTCAAGCATTTCCAGCTCCCACAATCGAACTCGCTGCTGAGCGCTGTTCGGTACACCACACACACACACACACTCTCTCTCACACACACTCTCTCTCTCTCTCTCTCTCTCTCTCTCTCTCTCTCTCTCTCTCTCTCTCTCTCTCTCTCTCTCTCTCTCTCTCTGCCAGCGGATTCTCGAGAGTGTAGGACACTCGTGTTAGGTGTAATCTCCAAGGTACACAACTTCGCATGCGTCTGCTTGCCCATTGCCTGACCACCACTCCACTATAAGCTTATGATCCCCCGTCATTCCTTGAGAGGTCTTGTCCCTGTGCCAGGTCGTGCGAGGGGGTGGACGAGGCCTGGGGGGACGTGCAGAAAGGGGGAGGGGGGACACTACACCTGGGGACGTGCAGGGGCACTAAACCTGGGGACGTGTAGGGGCACTACACCTGGGGACGTGCAGGGGCACTAAACCTGGGGACGTGCAGGAAAAGGAGACACTACACCTGGGGACGTGCAGGGGCACTACACCTGGGGACGTGCAGGAAAAGGACACTACACCTGGGGACGTGCAGGGGCCACTACACCTGGGGACGTGCAGGAAAAGGGAGACTACACCTGGGGACGTGCAGGGACACTACACCTGGGGACGTGCAGGGGCACACTACACCTGGGGACGTGCAGGGACACTACACCTGGGGACGTGCAGGAAAAGAGGGGCACTACACACCTTGGGACGTGTAGGAAAAGGGGACACTACACCTGGGGACGTGCAGGGGCACTACACCTGGGGACGTGCAGGAAAAGAGGGGCACTACACACCTTGGGACGTGCAGGAAAGGGGGACACTACACCTGGGGACGTGCAGGAAAGGGGGACACTACACCTGGGGACGTGCAGGAAAAGGGGACACTACACCGGGGGACGTGCAGGGGCACTACACCTGGGGACGTGCAGGAAAAGAGGGGCACTACACACCTGGGGACGTGCAGGAAAGGGGACACTACACCTGGGGACGTGCAGGGGCACTACACCTGGGGACGTGCAGGAAGGGGGAGACACTACACCTGGGGACGTGCAGGGGCACTACACCTGGGGACGTGCAGGAAAAGAGGGGCAACTACACACCTGGGGACGTGCAGGAAAGGGGGACACTACACCTGGGGACGTGCAGGGGCACTACACCTGGGGACGTGCAGGAAGGGGGGAACACTACACCTTGGGACGTGCAGGGGCACTACACCTGGGGACTTGCAGGAAGGGAGGGGGACACTACACCTGGGGACGTGCAGGGGCCACTACACCTGGGGGCATGCAGGAAAAGGGGGACACTACACCTGGGGACGTGCAGGGACACTACACCTGGGGACGTGCAGGGAACACTACACCTGGGGACGTGCAGGGGCACTACACCTGGGGACGTGCAGGAAGGGAGGGGGACACTACACCTGGGGACGTGCAGGGGCCACTACACCTGGGGACGTGCAGGGACACTACACCTGGGGACGTGCAGGGGCACTACACCTGGGGACGTGCAGGAAGGGAGGGGACACTACACCTGGGGACGTGCAGGGACACTACACCTGGGGACGTGCAGGGGCACACTACACCTGGGGACGTGCAGGGACACTACACCTGGGGACGTGCAGGAAAAGGGGGACACTACACCTAGGGACGTGCAGGGGCACACTACACCTGGGGACGTGCAGGGACACTACACCTGGGGACGTGCAGGGACACTACACCTGGGGATGTACAGGAAGGAGGTTAGACGAATGTGATCTACACCTGTAACACAAAAACATGTTGCTTGCAGGTGACCTACAAGGTACCCACCTACCCGCCCACTGCTACACCATCGTAACCTACTCTCCTGCTCCCCCACCAAGGTCGGCCCCCCACACACCCCACCACCACCTTCCTCATCAAGCACATCCCATCTCTAGGGGAACTATCTCTAGGTCAAGGTGACTATCTCTAGGGGGACTGTCTCTAGGGTGATTATCTCTAGGCCTGGGTGACTATCTCTATGGTGACTATCTCTAGGGTGATTATCTCTAGGGTGACTGTCTCTAGGCCTGGGGGACTATCTCTAGGGTGATTATCTCTAGGTCTAGGTGACTATCTCTAGGGTGACTATCTCTAGGCCTGGGGGACTATCTCTAGGGTGACTGTCTCTAGGTCTGGGGGACTATCTCTAGGGGGACTATCTCTAGGGTGATTATCTCTAGGTCTAGGTGACTATCTCTAGGGTGACTGTCTCTAGGCCTGGGGGACTATCTCTAGGCCTGGGGGACTATCTCTAGGTCTAGGTGACTATCTCTAGGCCTTGTTGACTATCTCTAAGCCTGGGGACTATCTCTAGGCCTGAGGGACTATCTCTAGGCCTGGGGGACTATCTCTAGGTCTAGGTGACTATCTCTAGGCCTTGTTGACTATCTCTAAGCCTGGGGAATATCTCTAGGCCTGGTGGACTATCACTAGGCCTGGGTGACTATCTCTAGGCCTGGGGGACTATCTCTTGGCCTGGGGGAATATCTCTAGGGTGACTATCTCTAAGCCTGGGTGACTATCTCTAGGCCTGGGTGACTATCTCTAGGCCTGGGTTACTATCTCTAGGCCTGGGGACTATCTCTAGGCCTGAGTGACTATCTCTAGGCCTGGGTGACTATCTCTAGGCCTGGGTGACTATCTCTTGGCCTGGGTGACTATCTCTAGGCCTGGGTGACTATCTCTAAGCCTGGGGACTATCTCTAGGGGGACTATCTCTAGGCCTGGGTGATTATCTCTAGGCCTGGGTGACTATCTCTAGGCCTGGGGGACTATCTCTAGGCCTGGAGGACTATCTCTAGGTCTGGGTGACTATCTCCCAGCGTAGAATAAGCGTCGTGAATATCTCTGATCTAAAGCCATGAATGAATGAAAGTGGAAGGAAACACATGAATGAAAATGAAAAAAAAAAAAGTGATACGTGAATGAAGAGGGATAGTGGGGGTAAATGAATGAAGATGGGAAATACGAATATGAAAGAATATATGAAATAATGCAAATAGGATACATGAAGGAAGACGACGGTACATGAATGAGGACGGCAGACGAATGAAAACTGACATGAAGTCAGAGGACAAAAGATGGGGGAGGCCACGCGAATGAAGAACGAGGACTTATGAAAGTAGGGCGAGCGTACGGATGAAAGAAGACCACGAATGAAGAAGGGAGAGAGGTCGTCTGCTACCTACGTGCAGACCTTCACTCCCATTTTCACTTCCTTCACCCACCCAGGGAGGGCGGGGCGGTGAAATCAGCGGGATGGCGCTTTCTTACTTCCTTCACGATAACCAGGATATTCTAGAATTAAACTCTGCCAGTGTCGTGCCAGATCTCAACCAGGAAGGAAAGTGAACGCACTCAAAAAAAAGTGTGTGTGTGTGTGTGTGTGTGCGCGCTTACCTATTTGTACTGTACGGGGAGGGTGTTCTACACTGTTGGGGCCCCATCTCTTGTACTGTACGGGGAGGGAGTTCTACACTGTTGGGGCCCCATCTCTTGTACTGTACGGGGAGGGTGTTCTACACTGGTGGGGGGCCCCATCTCTTGAACAGAACCCCATCTCTTGTGCTGTACGGGGAGGGAGTTCTACACTGGTGGGGACCCCATCTCTTGTACTGTACGGGGAGGGAGTTCTACACTGGTGGGGGCCCCATCTCTTGTGCTGTACGGGGAGGGAGTTCTACACTGGTGGGGACCCCATCTCTTGTACTGTACGGGGAGGGAGTTCTACACTGGTGGGGGCCCCCATCTCTTGTACTGTACGGAGACGGAGTTCTACAGTGGTAGGGCCCCATCTCGAACAGAACCCCATCTCTTGTGCTGTACAGGGAGGGAGTTCTACACTGGCGGGACCCCATCTCTTGTACTGTACAGGGAGGGAGTTCTACACTGGTGGGGCCCCATCTCTTGAACAGAACCCCATCTCTTGTGCTGTACGGGGAGGGAGTTCTACACTGGTGGGGACCCCATCTCTTGAACATTCTCAAGTATCATACAACTTCACATATTTCACGTCTGGTGTCTGCATTAACCATGTCCTCAGTCATTCTAGTCCATTCATCAACTACTCATACACCACAAAAGCACTTCTTTCCATCTGTGTCTTTAATAAGTTTCTAATTCAATCTCTTGTTACGTCCTCTGGTTGTTCTATTCTTACATCTCTCGAAGAACTGTTCACTGTCTGGGTCAAGGATCAGGTCACACCTTACTCTTCTCTCTTCCAAGATGGGCAAATTGAAAGCGTTTGAACCTTTCCCCTGTAACTAACTGAGTCAAGGATCAGGTCACCCCTTACTCTTCTCTCTTCCAAGATGGGCAAATTGAAAGCGTTTGAACCTTTCCCCTGTAACTCATCTCTTAATAATTCCGGTACCGTCTTCATCCTTCTCTGGACCTTCTCTATCAGCTCTATGTGCCACCCTCCTCTGGACCTTCTCTATCAGCTCTATGTACCACCCTCCTCTGGACCTCCTCTATCACCTCTATGTGCCACCCTCCTCTGGACCTCCTCTATCAGCTCTCTGTACCACCCTCCTCTGGACCTCCTCTATCAGCTCTATGTACCACCCTCCTCTGGACCTCCTCTATCAGCTCTATGTACCACCTTCCTCTGGACCTCCTCTATCAGCTCTATGTACCACCTTCCTCTGGACCTCCTCTATCAGCTCTATGTACCACCCTCTTCTGGACCTTCTCTATCAGCTCTATGTGCCACCCTCCTCTGGACCTCCTCTATCAGCTCTATGTACCACCCTCCTCTGGACCTCCTCTATCAGCTCTATGTGCCACCCTCCTCTGGACCTCTATCAGCTCTATGTGCCACCCTCCTCTGGACCTTCTCTATCAGCTCTATGTGTCACCCTCCTCTGGACCTCCTCTATCAGCTCTATGTGCCACCCTCCTCTGGACCTCCTCTATCAGCTCTATTTGCCACCCTCCTCTGGACCTCCTCTATCAGCTCTATGTACCACCCTCTTCTGGACCTTCTCTATCAGCTCTATGTGCCACCCTCCTCTGGACCTCCTCTATCAGCTCTATGTACCACCCTCCTCTGGACCTCCTCTATCAGCTCTATGTGCCACCCTCCTCTGGACCTCCTCTATCAGCTCTATGTGCCACCCTCCTCTGGACCTCCTCTATCAAATCTATGTGCCACCCTCCTCTGGACCTCCTCTATCAGCTCTATGTACCACCCTCTTCTGGACCTTCTCTATCAGCTCTATGTGCCACCCTCCTCTGGACCTCTATCAGCTCTATGTGCCACCCTCCTCTGGACCTCCTCTATCAAATCTATGTGCCACCCTCCTCTGGACCTCCTCTATCAGCTCTATGTGCCACCCTCCTCTGGACCTCCTCTATCAGCTCTATGGAAGAGAAAGGCTTCAATATACGCCCAATCAGGATATGTACCATAGGAGTCTTCTGCTGTGTTTTCAGTTGGGAGATATCTGGGTATCCACATTGTGCACCTCAACTGTCATCATGGATATCTCTCTCTCTCTCTCTCTCTCTCTCTCTCTCTCTCTCTCTCTCTCTCTCTCTCTCTCTCTCTCAGCGAAACCTCGTCGTACGCACTAAGTACTCTCTCTCTCTCTCTCTCTCTCTCTCTCTCTCTCTCTCTCTCTCTCTCTCTCTCTCTCTCGGCGAAACCTCGTCCTAAGCACTAGGTACTCTCTCTCTCTCTCTCTCTCTCTCGGCGAAAACTCGTCCTAAGCACTAGGTACTCTCTCTCTCTCTCTCTCTCTCTCTCTCTCGGCGAAACCTCGTCCTAAGCACTAAGTACACACTCTCTCTCTCTCTCTCTCTCTCTCTCTCTCTCTCTCTCTCTCTCTCTCTCTCTCTCTCGGCGAAACCTCGTCCTAAGCACTAGGTACTCTCTCTCTCTCTCTCTCTCTCTCTCTCTCTCTCTCTCTCTCTCTCTCTCTCTCTCTCTCTCTCAGCGAAACCTCGTCGTACGCACTAAGTACTCTCTCTCTCTCTCTCTCTCTCTCTCTCTCCAGTCCAGGCACGGGCAGGCAAGGGGGGGGGGGGGGATTATACCCCAATTAAGCGTGTGATTTCGCGGGTGGGGGCGACGAGGGTCATTAAGGTCGACTAATAACCCTCTTAATTACCAGTCGTCCTCCCTCCCACCCCCGAATCACCCAAGAAAGCTGGCGCCACACAGGGGAAAACCCACACACCAGACTCTGTCTTCCTTGCTGTGTTATGACGTGACACATATGGCTGTTTTACAACCATGTGTCGGTACAGGTGGCTGTGTTACAACCATGTGTTGACACATATGGCTGTGTTACAACCATGTGTCGGTACATGTGGCTGTGTTACAACCATGTGTTGACACATATGGCTGTGTTACAACCATGTGTCGGTACATGTGGCTCTGTTACAACCATGTGTTGACACATATGGCTGTGTTACAACCATGTGTCGGTACAGGTGGCTGTGTTACAACCATGTGTTGACACATATGGCTGTTACAACCATGTGTCGGTACATGTGGCTGTGTTACTACCATGTGTTTGTAAATGTGGCTGTGTTACTACCATATGGCTCTGTTACAACCATGTGTTGACACATATGGCTGTGTTACCACCATGTGTTCACACATATGGCTGTGTTACTACCATGTGTTCACACATATGGCTGTGTTACTACAATGTGTTGACACACGTGGCTGTGTTACTACCATGTATAGACACGTGGCTGTGTTACAACCATGTGTTATGGCTGTGTTACAACCATGTGTTGGTACATATGGCTGTGTTACAACCATGTGTTGACACATATGGCTGTGTTACAACCATGTGTTGACAAATATGGCTGTTTCAATCATGTGTTGACACATATGGCTGTGTTACAACCATGTGTTGACACATATGGCTGTGATACAACCATGTGTTGATACACATATGGCTGTGATACAACCATGTGTTGACACATATGGCTGTGTTACAACCATGTGTTGACAAATATGGCTGTTTCAATCATGTGTTGACACATATGGCTGTGTTACAACCATGTGTTGACACATATGGCTGTGATACAACCATGTGTTGATACACATATGGCTGTGATACAACCATGTGTTGACACATATGGCTGTGTTACAACCATGTGTTGATACATATGGCTGTATTACAACCATGTGTTGACACTTATGGCTGTGTTACAACCATGTGTTGACACATATGGCTGTTACAACTGGCTGTGTTACAACCATGTGTTGACACTTATGGCTGTGTTACAACCATGTGTTGACACATATGGCTGTGTTACAACCATGTGTTGACACTTATGGCTGTGTTACAACCATGTGTTGACACATATGGCTGTTACAACTGGCTGTGTTACAACCATGTGTTGACCGTTATGGCTGTGTTACAACCATGTGTTGATACACATATGGCTGTGTTACAACCATGTGTTGACACATATGGCTGTGTTACAACCATGTGTGGGAGAATGGGTGGGTTATAACCACACACTGGTAAATATAAATGTCACAACATCACTGTGTTCAAATGATAAACATAAAAATATAAAGACATAACTACAACCCAAACCTACTAGGCCAACAACCACAACCATGAACACCAAAATAACCACAAACTTAACTACAACCAATGTAGTTATGAGATGAAACAGACCACAATATTGTCAAAATTATAACTACAACTGCATAAAAACTACGCCACTTACAATTTTTTTTCTACAACCACACTTACAACTGTTGCAAGATCTCTTAACTACCAGACGACTCACGTAAAACCTCCCATAACTACCATTTGACGGTTGTATGATCTCTTAACTACCATCCGACAGTCGTAACAACCCCATAACTACCATCCGACAGTCGTAACAACCCCATAACTACCATCCGACAGTCGTAACAACCCCATAACTACCATCCGACAGTCGTAACAACCCCATAACTACCATCCGACAATCGTAACAACCCCTAACAACCATGTGACAGTCGTATCAACCCCATAACTACCATTCGAGAGTCGTAACAACCCCATAACTACCACCCGATAGTCGTAACAACCCCATAACAACCACCCGACAGTCGTAACAACCTCATAACTACCATCTGAGTCGTAACAACCTCATAACTACCATCCGACAGTCGTAACAACCCCATAACTACCATCCGACAGTCGTAACAACCATCCGACAGTCGTAACAACCCCATAACTACCACCCGATAGTCGTAACAACCCCACAACAACCACCCGACAGTCGTAACAACCCCATAAGTACCATCGGAGACTCGTAACGACCAGGGCCCCGTTAACTACGACCCACCCGTTATAAGATGATTGGAGTGGGCTGTTTCATCTCCCCCCCCCCCCCGCGGCTGGGTTTAATGGACCTTTCCCGCCACAGTACTTAAGTACTTCAACGCCCTTAATAACACGCCTAATTACCATCCCCCCCCCCCCTTACACACAGCCAGGTACGCTTTAATTATGAACGGCTTCATTATACCGAGGCCGTAACGACGCGGCCAAACAACGGGGGTACAACCTGGCTATGTACACCTTGGCTATGTACACCCTGGCTATGTACAACCTGGCTATGTACAACCTGGCTATGCACACCTTGGCTATGTACACCTGGCTATGTACAACCTGGCTATGTACAACCTGGCTATGTACATCTGGCTATGTACAACCTGGCTATGTACACCTGGCTATGTACAACCTGGCTATGTACACCTTGGCTATGTACACCTTGGCTATGTACAACCTGGCTATGTACACCTGGCTATGTACACCTGGCTATGTACAACTGGCTATGTACATCTGGCTATGTACAACCTGGCTATGTACACCTGGCTATGTACATCTGCCTATGCACACCTGGCTATGTACACCTGGCTATGTACAACCTGGCTATGTACACCTGGCTATGTACATCTGGCTATGCACACCTGGCTATGTACACCTGGCTATGTACAACCTGGCTATGCACACCTTGGCTATGTACAACCTGGCTATGCACACCTGGCTATGTACACCTGGCTATGTACAACCTGGCTATGTACACCTGGCTATGTACAACCTGGCTATGTACAACCTGGCTATGTACACCTGGCTATGTACACCTGGCTATGCACACCTGGCTATGTACACCTGGCTATGTACAACCTGGCTATGTACACCTGGCTATGTACACCTGGCTATGTACAACCTGGCTATGTACAACCTGGCTATGTACACCTTGGCTATGTACACCTTGCGCACACCTGGCTATGCACACCTGGCTATGTACACCTGGCTATGCACACCTGGCTATGTACACCTTGGCTATGCACACCTGACTTTACCCATGTACTTCCCTCGTACTAGTACATCTGACCCTGGTATGTACCTTACAAGCCAGCACACACACAGCGTTTTCTGTGCGAGTAAACCGCTTCTAAAACCAAGGGGAAATATGTAGTGTGTGTGTGTGTGTGTGTGTGTGTGTGGCACAGCGAGCCATCCATGGGATGGAACCCTGGAGGAGACAGGAGGGAATGACACGACACAGACAACGCCCTGCCACAGCCTGCCTCCTCCCGCGTCATGACAGAAAACGCAGTCGAGGGAGAGCCTTTTGAAGGACGACGTGATGTGCGAAGTCTCGCGTTCTCTGTAGAACGCGAAAGTCACACAGTCAGCCCCCAGGCCAAACGAGGACCTAGCTGATGCACACACTAACAGCCTTGTTGGTGTTTTAAGCAACACACACACACACACACACACACACACACACACACGCACACACACACACACACGAGAGTGTTCACCTCAAGAACAGCAGTAGCAGAAGACACCCCAACCCCCCACACACACACCTCCAAACTTTGGAAAGTGCTCTCACTCAAAGGCCCCAGTCCAATCTCACACAACACTTCCTCCCTATCCATCAGCTTTAGAAGAGGGAGAGAGAGAGAGAGAGAGAGAGAGAGAGAGAGAGAGAGAGAGAGAGAGAGAGAGAGAGAGAGAGAGAGAGAGAGAGTGAGTGAGTTAAGTAATCATGACCCGCTGATTCCCGGCCACACAATGGAACGACCCTTACAATAAACGCAAGAGGACGTCGCCCCCATCCCACCCCTTCCTTGTGTCGTCCTTGCCTTTGGTCCTCGACGAAACAGCATCGCCCCCCGCCCATCCTTGTGTCGTCCTTGCCTTTGGTCCTCGACGAAACAGCGTCGCCCCCCGCCCATCCTTGTGTCGTCCTTGCCTTTGGTCCTCGATGAAACAGCGTCGCCCCCCGCCCATCCTTGTGTCGTCCTTGCCTTTGGTCCTCGATGAAACAGCGTCGCCCCCCGCCCATCCTTGTGTCGTCCTTGCCTTTGGTCCTCGACGAAACAGCCTGACCTCCCATGATTAATATAATCACTGAAGCAATACCATTATTAACGATTAATCAACTTCGTGTGATGTTTTCTGAATGAGCGATACTCTCTGGCGGGGCTCTACACAGTTTCGAGGCTGCGGTGCGATCAGTAGCTGGGTAAGTGTGGGCCCCCTCCTTTCCGACGACGGCGAAGGCCCTGGACGACCCCTGTCTGTCCCACCCTCCGTCTACTGACGGTGACAGGAGTCATCCAGGCAGTCCGGTAACACCAAAAAAAAGGAGGGGAGACAGACACACACACCCACATGTTCCACACCACCACAACGGTCCAGAGGTAGAAGACCCTCGTACGAACGCGCGCGCGCGCGCGCGCCAGACTCTGGGACCCTGGCATTCCAGGAATTCCCTGGACCATGCCGCCGGAGAGAGAGAGAGAGAGAGAGAGAGAGAGAGAGAGAGAGAGAGAGAGAGAGAGAGAGAGAGAGAGAGAGAGAGAGAGAGAGGCGTGGCGACGCAGGTCGAGGCATCCGTCATCACCACACACTCACCTCACCACCACCTTGGTGCTCAGGGGGATCGAACACCACACACACACTACGCCGCCCTCCTCCTCCTCCTCAAGGGCCCTCCCCATGCACGGGCCAAAAGCGGCACGGCGCCCTCCTCTCCCTCCTGCTGGACCAGCCACCTCGAGCGTGGGGCGTCGTCGTCGTCGTCAGCAGTGCTGACTAAAAGGAGGGGGAGGGACGTGTCGGGGGCTTCCTGGCCAGCACTATCCTGCAGACGGCTCCTCCTCCTCCTCCTGCAGCGAGAATGGTGACCTCCTCCTCCTCCTCCTGCAGCGAGAATGGTGACCTCCTCCTCCTGCAGCGAGAATGGTGACCTCCTCCTCCTCCTCCTGCAGGGAGACTGACCTCTCCTCCTCCTCCAGCAGCGAGAATGACCCCCTCCTCCTCCTCCTGCAGCGAGAATGGTGACCTCCTCCTCCTCCTCCTCCTCCTGCAGGGAGACTGACCTCTCCTCCTCCTGCAGCAGCGAGAATGACCCCCTCCTCCTCCTCCTCCTGCAGCAGCGACAATGATGACCTCCTCCTCCTCCTCCTGCAGGGAGAATGGTGACCTCTTCCTCCTTCTGCAGCCTGACCCCTCCTCCTCCTCCTGCAGGAGGCCTGACCCCTCCTCCTCCTCCTCCTGCAGGAGGACTGACCCCTCCTCCTCCTCCTCCTCCTCTGGTGTGGTTTGATCTGACCAAATCAACTGCTTCCTGGGATGGTCTGTGGGGACGTTATGCCAACGAAGGGTTCATCCCAGTGGTAGGATGTCCCAGTGGAAGTAATGGTTATCCCAGTGGAAGTAATGGTTATCCCAGTGGAAGTAATGGTTATCCCAGTGGAAGTAATGGTTATCCCAGTGGAAGTAATGGTTATCCCAGTGGAAGTAATGGTTATCCCCGTGGAAGTAATGGTCATCCCAGTGGAAGTAATGGTTATCCCAGTGGTAGGGATGGTTATCCCAGTGGAAGTAATGGTCATCCCAGTGGAAGTAATGGTCATCCCAGTGGAAGTAATGGTTATCCCAGTGGTAGGGATGGTTATCCCAGTGGAAGTAATGGTCATCCCAGTGGAAGTAATGGTTATCCCAGTGGAAGTAATGGTTATCCCAGTGGAAGTAATGGTTATCCCAGTGGAAGTAATAGTTATCCCAGTGGAAGTAAGTAATGGTTATCCCAGTGGAAGGAATGGTTATCCCAGTGGAAGTAATGGTCATCCCAGTGGAAGTAATGGTTATCCCAGTGGAAGTAATGGTCATCCCAGTGGAAGTAATGGTTATCCCAGTGGTAGGGATGGTTATCCCAGTGGAAGTAATGGTCATCCCAGTGGAAGTAATGGTTATCCCAGTGGAAGTAATGGTTATCCCAGTGGAAGTAATGGTTATCCCAGTGGAAGTAATAGTTATCCCAGTGGAAGTAAGTAATGGTTATCCCAGTGGAAGTAATGGTTATCCCAGTGGAAGGAATGGTTATCCCAGTGGAAGTAATGGTTATCCCAGTGGAAGGAATGGTTATCCCAGTGGAAGTAATGGTTATCCCAGTGGAAGGAATGGTTATCCCAGTGGAAGTAATGGTTAACCCAGTGGAAGTAATGGTTATCCCAGTGGAAGTAATGGTTATCCCAGTGGAAGTAATGGTTATCCCAGTGGAAGTAATGGTTATCCCAGTGGAAGTAATGGTTATCCCAGAGGAAGGAATGATTATCCCAGTGGAAGTAATGGTTATCCCAGTGGAAGGAATGGTTATCCCAGTGGAAGTAATGGTTATTCCAGTGGAAGTAATGGTTATCCCAATGGAAGTAATGGTTATCCCAGTGGAAGTAATGGTTATCCCAGTGGAAGTAATGGTTATCCCAGTGGAAGGAATGGTTATCCCAGTGGAAGTAATGGTTATCCCAGTGGAAGTAATGGTTATCCCAGTGGAAGTAATGGTTATCCCAGTGGAAGTAATGGTTAACCCAGTGGAAGTAATGGTTATCCCAGTGGAAGGAATGGTTATCCCAGTGGAAGTAGTGGTTATCCCAGTGGAAGTAATGGTTATCCCAGTGGAAGTAATGGTTATCCCAGTGGAAGGGATGGTTATCCCAGTGGAAGTAATGGTTATCCCAGTGGAAGTAATGGTTATCCCAGTGGAAGTAATGGTTATCCCAGTGGAAGGGATGGTTATCCCAGTGGAAGTAATGGTTATCCCAGTGGAAGTAATGGTTATCCCAGTGGAAGTAATGGTTATCCCAGTGGAAGGGATGGTTATCCCAGTGGAAGTAATGGTTATCCCAGTGGAAGTAATGGTTAACCCAGTGGAAGTAATGGTTATCCCAGTGGAAGTAATGGTTATCCCAGTGGAAGTAATGGTTATCCCAGTGGAAGTAATGGTTATCCCAGTGGAAGGGATGGTTATCCCAGTGGAAGTAATGGTTATCCCAGTGGAAGTAATGGTTAACCCAGTGGAAGGAATGGTTATCCCAGTGGAAGTAATGGTTATCCCAGTGGAAGTAATGGTTATCCCAGTGGAAGGGATGGTTATCCCAGTGGAAGTAATGATTATCCCAGTGGAAGTAATGGTTATCCCAGTGGAAGGGATGGTTATCCCAGTGGAAGTAATGGTTAACCCAGTGGAAGGAATGGTTATCCCAGTGGAAGTAATGATTATCCCAGTGGAAGTAATGGTTATCCCAGTGGAAGTAATGGTTATCCCACTGGAAGGGATGGTTATCCCAGTGGAAGTAATGATTATCCCAGTGGAAGTAATGGTTATCCCAGTGGAAGTAATGGTTATCCCAGTGGAAGTAATGGTTAACCCAGTGGAAGGAATGGTTATCCCAGTGGAAGTAATGGTTAACCCAGTGGAAGGAATGGTTATCCCAGTGGAAGTAATGGTTATCCCAGTGGAAGTAATGGTTATCCCAGTGGAAGTAATGGTTAACCCAGTGGAAGTAATGGTTATCCCAGTGGAAGTAATGGTTAACCCAGTGGAAGGAATGGTTATCCCAGTGGAAGTAATGGTTATCCCAGTGGAAGTAATGGTTAACCCAGTGGAAGTAATGGTCATCCCAGTGGAAGGAATGGTTATCCCAGTGGAAGGGATGGTTATCCCAGTGGTAGGGATGGTTATCCCAGTGGAAGGGATGGTTATCCCAGTGGAAGGAATGGTTATCCCAGTGGAAGGGATGGTTATCCCAGTGGAAGTAATGGTTAACCCAGTGGAAGGAATGGTTATCCCAGTGGAAGGGATGGTTATCCCAGTGGAAGTAATGGTTATCCCAGTGGAAGTAATGGTTATCCCAGTGGAAGGAATGGTTATCCCAGTGGAAGGGATGGTTATCCCAGTGGAAGGGATGGTTATCCCAGTGGAAGTAATGGTTATCCCAGTGGAAGTAATGGTTATTCCAGTGGAAGTAATGGTTATTCCAGTGGAAGTAATGGTTATCCCAGTGGAAGTAATGGTTATCCCAGTGGAAGTAATGGTTATTCCAGTGGAAGTAATGGTTATCCCAGTGGAAGTAATGGTTATTCCAGTGGAAGTAATGGTTATCCCAGTGGAAGTAATGGTTATTCCAGTGGAAGTAATGGTTATCCCAGTGGAAGTAATGGTTATCCCAGTGGAAGTAATGGTTATCCCAGTGGAAGTAATGGTTATCCCAGTGGAAGGGATGGTTATCCCAGTGGAAGTAATGGTTATCCCAGTGGAAGGGATGGTTATCCCAGTGGAAGGGATGGTTATCCCAGTGGAAGGGATGGTTATCCCAGTGGAAGTAATGGTTATCCCAGTGGAAGTAATGGTTATCCCAGTGGAAGGGATGGTTATCCCAGTGGAAGGGATGGTTATCCCAGTGGAAGGGATGGTTATCCCAGTGGAAGGGATGGTTATTCCAGTGGAAGTAATGGTTATCCCAGTGGAAGTAATGGTTATCCCAGTGGAAGTAATGGTTATCCCAGTGGAAGTAATGGTTATCCCAGTGGAAGGGATGGTTATCCCAGTGGAAGGGATGGTTATCCCAGTGGAAGGGATGGTTATTCCAGTGGAAGTAATGGTTATCCCAGTGGAAGTAATGGTTATCCCAGTGGAAGTAATGGTTATCCCAGTGGAAGGAATGGTTATCCCAGTGGAAGGAATGGTTATCCCAGTGGAAGGGATGGTTATCCCAGTGGAAGTAATGGTTATCCCAGTGGAAGGGATGGTTATCCCAGTGGAAGTAATGGTTATCCCAGTGGAAGTAATGGTTATTCCAGTGGAAGTAATGGTTATCCCAGTGGAAGTAATGGTTATCCCAGTGGAAGTAATGGTTATCACAGTGGAAGTAATGGTTATCCCAGTGGAAGTAATGGTTATCCCAGTGGAAGTAATGGTTATCCCAGTGGAAGTAATGGTTATCCCAGTGGAAGTAATGGTTATCCCAGTGGAAGTAATGGTTATCCCAGTGGAAGTAATGGTTATCCCAGTGGAAGTAATGGTTATCCCAGTGGAAGTAATGGTTATCCCAGTGGAAGTAATGGTTATCCCAGTGGAAGTAATGGTTATCCCAGTGGAAGTAATGGTTATCCCAGTGGAAGTAATGGTTATCCCAGTGGAAGTAATGGTTATCCAGTGGAAGTAATGGTTATCCCAGTGGAAGTAATGGTTATCCCAGTGGAAGTAATGGTTATCCCAGTGGAAGTAATGGTTATCCCAGTGGAAGGGATGGTTATCCCAGTGGAAGGGATGGTTATCCCAGTGGAAGGGATGGTTATCCCAGTGGAAGTAATGGTTATCCCAGTGGAAGGGATGGTTATCCCAGTGGAAGTAATGGTTATCCCAGTGGAAGTATGGTTATCCCAGTGGAAGTAATGGTTATCCCAGTGGAAGTAATGGTTATCCCAGTGGAAGTAATGGTTATGCCAGTGGAAGTAATGGTTATCCCAGTGGAAGTAATGGTTATCCCAGTGGAAGTAATGGTTATCCCAGTGGAAGTAATGGTTATGCCAGTGGAAGTAATGGTTATCCCAGTGGAAGTAATGGTTATCCCAGTGGAAGTAATGGTTATCCCAGTGGAAGTAATGGTTATCCCAGTGGAAGGGATGGTTATCCCAGTGGAAGTAATGGTTATCCCAGTGGAAGTAATGGTTAACCCAGTGGAAGTAATGGTTATCCCAGTGGAAGGGATGGTTATCCCAGTGGAAGGGATGGTTATCCCAGTGGAAGTAATGGTTATCCCAGTGGAAGTAATGGTTATCCCAGTGGAAGGAATGGTTATCCCAGTGGAAGGGATGGTTATCCCAGTGGAAGGGATGGTTATCCCAGTGGAAGGGATGGTTATCCCAGTGGAAGGGATGGTTATCCCAGTGGAAGGGATGGTTATCCCAGTGGAAGGGATGGTTATCCCAGTGGAAGTAATGGTTATCCCAGTGGAAGGGATGGTTATCCCAGTGGAAGGGATGGTTAACCTCCGCCACACCCCCAGCAGAGGCGGGTTGAGAACCCGTCCCTGAGCAGCCGAGGGGTTAAGCAGCTCGCCCACCACCACGCCCACGGAGTTAACCACGCCTACAGCGCCCACCACCACGCCCAAGGAGTCAACCACGCCTACGACGCCCACCACCACGCCCACGGTTCCCACCAACACGTCCACGGTGCCCACCACCACGCCCACGGAGTCAACCACGCCTACAGCGCCCCACACCACGCCCACGGCGCCCACCACCACGCCCACGGTGTTAACCACGCCTACGAAGCCCGCCACCACGCCCACGGTGCCCACCACCACGCCCTCGGTGCCCACCCCACAACCTGCCTCTGGGACGTGGGTGGTGGCCAAAAATCCCCCCCCCCCCCTCCACCCACCTCAACCCCGGGGTACTAACGCAGAGAAAGGGGAAAAAATAGCTTTTAAAAGAAAAGGGAATATAAAGGTTATGAAAGAAAAGGGGAAAAAAATAGCTTTTAAAAGAAAAGGGAATATAAAGGTTATGAAAGAAAAGGGGAAAAAATAGCTTTTAAAAGAAAAGGGAATATAAAGGTTATGAAAGAAAAGGGGAAAAAATAGCTTTTAAAAGAAAAGGGAATATAAAGGTTATGAAAGAAAAGGGGAAAAAATAGCTTTTAAAAGAAAAGGGAATATAAAGGTTATGAAAGAAAAGGGGAAAAAATAGCTTTTAAAAGAAAAGGGAATATAAAGGTTATGAAAGAAAAGGGGAAAAAATAGCTTTTAAAAGAAAAGGGAATATAAAGGTTATGAAAGAAAAGGGGAAGAAATAGCTTTTAAAAGAAAAGGGAATATAAAGGTTATGAAAGAAAAGGGGAAAAAATAGCTTTTCAAAGAAAAGGGAATATAAAGGTTATGAAAGAAAAGGGAAAAAATAGCTTTTAAAAGAAAAGGGAATATAAAGGTTATGAAAGAAAAGGGAAAAAATAGCTTTTAAAAGAAAAGGGAATATAAAGGTTATGAAAGAAAAGGGGAAAAAATAGCTTTTAAAAGAAAAGGGAATATAAAGGTTATGAAAGAAAAGGGGAAAAAAATAGCTTTTAAAAGAAAAGGGAATATAAAGGTTATGAAAGAAAAGGGGAAAAAATAGCTTTTAAAAGAAAAGGGAATATAAAGGTTATGAAAGAAAAGGGGAAAAAATAGCTTTTAAAAGAAAAGGGAATATAAAGGTTATGAAAGAAAAGGGGAAGAAATAGCTTTTAAAAGAAAAGGGAATATAAAGGTTATGAAAGAAAAGGGGAAAAAATAGCTTTTAAAAGAAAAGGGAATATAAAGGTTATGAAAGAAAAGGGGAAAAAATAGCTTTTAAAAGAAAAGGGAATATAAAGGTTATGAAAGAAAAGGGGAAAAAATAGCTTTTAAAAGAAAAGGGAATATAAAGGTTATGAAAGAAAAGGGGAAAAAATAGCTTTTAAAAGAAAAGGGAATATAAAGGTTATGAAAGAAAAGGGGAAAAAATAGCTTTTAAAAGAAAAGGGAATATAAAGGTTATGAAAGAAAAGGGGGAAAAAATAGCTTTTAAAAGAAAAGGGAATATAAAGGTTATGAAAGAAAAGGGGAAAAAATAGCTTTTAAAAGAAAAGGGAATATAAAGGTTATGAAAGAAAAGGGGAAAAAATAGCTTTTAAAAGAAAAGGGAATATAAAGGTTATGAAAGAAAAGGGGAAAAAATAGCTTTTAAAAGAAAAGGGAATATAAAGGTTATGAAAGAAAAGGGGAAAAAATAGCTTTTAAAAGAAAAGGGAATATAAAGGTTATGAAAGAAAAGGGGGAAAAAATAGCTTTTAAAAGAAAAGGGAATATAAAGGTTATGAAAGAAAAGGGGAAAAAATAGCTTTTAAAAGAAAAGGGAATATAAAGGTTATGAAAGAAAAGGGGAAAAAATAGCTTTTAAAAGAAAAGGGAATATAAAGGTTATGAAAGAAAAGGGGGAAAAATAGCTTTTAAAGAAAAGGGAATATAAAGGTTATGAAAGAAAAGGGGGAAAAATAGCTTTTAAAAGAAAAGGGAATATAAAGGTTATGAAAGAAAAGGGGAAAAAATAGCTTTTAAAAGAAAAGGGAATATAAAGGTTATGAAAGAAAAGGGGAAAAAACAGCTTTTAAAAGAAAAGGGAATATAAAGGTTATGAAAGAAAAGGGAAAAAAATAGCTTTTAAAAGAAAAGGGAATATAAAGGTTATGAAAGAAAAGGGGGAAAAATAGCTTTTGAAAGAAAAGGGAATATAAAGGTTATGAAAGAAAAGGGGGGAAAATAGCTTTTAAAAGAAAAGGGAATATAAAGGTTATGAAAGAAAAGGGGAAAAAATAGCTTTTAAAAGAAAAGGGAATATAAAGGTTATGAAAGAAAAGGGGAAAAAATAGCTTTTAAAAGAAAAGGGAATATAAAGGTTACGAAAGAAAAGGGGTAAAAATAGCTTTTAAAAGAAAAGGGAATATAAAGGTTATGAAAGAAAAGGGGGAAAAATAGCTTTTGAAAGAAAAGGGAATATAAAGGTTATGAAAGAAAAGGGGGAAAAATAGCTTTTAAAAGAAAAGGGAATATAAAGGTTATGAAAGAAAAGGGGAAAAAATAGCTTTTAAAAGAAAAGGGAATATAAAGGTTATGAAAGAAAAGGGGAAAAAATAGCTTTTAAAAGAAAAGGGAATATAAAGGTTATGAAAGAAAAGGGGAAAAAATAGCTTTTAAAAGAAAAGGGAATATAAAGGTTATGAAAGAAAAGGGGAAAAAATAGCTTTTAAAAGAAAAGGGAATATAAAGGTTATGAAAGAAAAGGGGGAAAAATAGCTTTTGAAAGAAAAGGGAATATAAAGGTTATGAAAGAAAAGGGGGAAAAATAGCTTTTGAAAGAAAAGGGAATATAAAGGTTATGAAAGAAAAGGGGAATAATAGGGTATGAAAGAAAATGGGAAGACATAGGTTATAAAAGAAAAGGGGAATATATAGGTTATGAAAGAAAAGGGAAATACATAGGTTATGAAAAAAGGGGAATAAATAAGTTATGAAAGAAAAGGGGAATAAATAGGTTATGAAAGAAAAGGGGAATAATAAGTTAAGAAAGAAAACGGGAATAAATAGGTTATGAAAGAAAAGGGAAAATAGAGTTATGAACAAAAGGTATAAATGTATGAAAGAAAGGAATAATGGTTATGAAAGAAAAGGGGAATAATAAGTTATGAAACAAAAGGGTGAATAAATAGGTTATGAAAGAAAAGGGAAAACATAGTTTATGTCAAAAATAGCAAAACAAATAGTTATGAAACTCTGGCGAATAAATAGTTATAAAGAACAGGGGAAAAATGGTTATGAAGAACTGCAAAAAAATCTATGAAAGAACTGGGAGTATAAAATACTTTCGAAAGAACTGCGAAAACAAATGTTATGAAAAGTAACTGGGGGAAAATAGGTTATGAAAGACTGGGGAATAGTTATGAAAAACTGGAAAAAATGTTTATGAAGAACTAACTGCAAAAATAATGTTTGAATAACTTACTAAATTTAAAAGACACCGAATTTTCCTATTTAAAAACTGCGGAACAATAAGTTATAAGACACGGAGCAATGGTTTATGTACTCAAAATAGATCACAAACTCGAAAATAGGTTTGAAACTCTAAGTATGAAGCACCAAAATACCAGCAATGTTCACTTCTTATAACACTAAAAACACACCAGCATGTTTCACTGGGGGGTTCCTCCATAAACTAACACCACACACAGCAATGTTCTCCTCTTCCTCCAACACTAACACAAACACAGCAATGTTCACTCTTCCTCAACACTAACACAACACACCAGCAATGTTCTCCTCTTCTACATAACACACCAGCAATGTTCTCCTCTTCCTCCAACATTAACACCAACACACCAGCAATGTTCTCCTCTTCCTCCAACACTAACACCAACACACCAGCAATGTTCTCCTCTTCCTCCAACACTAACACCAACACACCAGCAATGTTCTCCTCTTCCTCCAACATAACACCAACACACCAGCAATGTTCTCCTCTTCCTCAACACTAACACCAACACACCAGCAATGTTCTCCTCTTCCTCCAACACTAACACCAACACACCAGCAATGTTCTCCTCTTCCTCCAACACTAACACCAACACACCAGCAATGTTCTCCTCTTCCTCCAACACTAACACCAACACACCAGCAATGTTCTCCTCTTCCTCTACACTAAACCGAAAACACCAGCAATGTTCTCCTTTCTCAACACTAACACCAACACACCAGCAATGTTCTTCTCTTCCTCCAACACTAACATCACCACCACCAATGTTCTCCTCTTCCTCCAACACTAACGCCAACACACCAGCAATGTTCTCCTCTTCCTCCAACATTAACACCAACACACCAGCAATGTTCTCCTCTTCCTCCAACACTAACACCAACACACCAGCAATGTTCTCCTCTTCCTCCAACACTAACACCACCACCCCAGCAATGTTCTCCTCTTCCTCCAACACTAACACCAACACACCAGCAATGTTCTCCTCTTCCTCCAACACTAACACCAACACACCAGCAATGTTCTCCTCTTCCTCCAACACTAACACCAACACACCAGCAATGTTCTCCTCTTCCTCCAACACTAACACACCAGCAATGTTCTCCTCTTCCTCCAACACTAACACCAACACACCACCAATGTTCTCCTCTTCCTCCAACACTAACGCCAACACACCAGCAATGTTTTCCTCTTCCTCCAACACTAACACCAACACACCAGCAATGTTCTTCTATTCCTCCAACACTAACACCAACACACCAGCAATGTTCTCCTCTTCCTCCAACACTAACACCAACACACTAGTACTGTTCTCTTCCTCCAACACTAACACCAACACACTAGTACTGTTCTCTTCCTCCAACATTAACACCACCACCCCAGCAATGTTCTCCTCTTCCTCCAACACTAACACCAACACACCAGCAATGTTCTCTTCCTCCAACATTAACACCAGCAATGTTCTCCTCTTCCTCCAACATTAACACCAGCAATGTTCTCCTCTTCCTCCAACATTAACACCAACACACCAGCAATGTTCTCCTCTTCCTTCAACACTTAACACCCCCACAGTTCTTCACTTACTCCAACACCACCTGGGCTCGTCCATCACTTTCCCTCCAACAGCATCACCACCACACGACACCCTCCCCCCCACCCCAATTCGACCTTAACAACTTCCCTGTAGCTCACACAGTACCATCCACTACCACACACTGTGTCCTTGTACGTACACACACACACACACACACACACATACACACATACACACACACACACAGACACACACACACACACACACACACAAACAGACACACAAACACATAGATAGACAGACAGACAGACAGACACATAGACACACACACACACACACGTATAGACAGAGACAGACAGACAGACACACACACACACAAACAGAGACACACAAAGAAATAGACAGACAGACAGACAGACACACAAACAGACAGACACACAAACATATAGACAGACAGACACACAAACATATAGACAGACACAAACACACACACAAATAGACAGACAGACAGACACACAAACAGACAGACACACAAACATATAGACAGACACAAACACACACACACACACACACACACACACACACAAACATATAGACAGACACAAACACACACACACACACACACACACACACACACACATATAGACAGACACAAACACACACACAAAAAAACACAAACAGACAGACAGAAAGACAGACACACACACACATGCCTCTGGCCACAACCGTTAGCGTGGTGGTGGTGTGGTTGAGGAACGGTGGTGGTGTGTGTGTGTGTGTGTGTGTGCGGGGCAGGAAGACGAGGTGTGGGTTGATCTCGCGAGCCTTCCCACATCAGCCCCGCAGGAGAGGCGCTCCCGTTATGACGAGGGAAACAGCTGCTCTCTCTCTCCCTCACCCCATCCCACAAAGACAGCTGGGGGGCCCAACAGTAGTGTCACTAAACAGGACACTAAAAACGGGAGCGGGAGAGCACACCAGGCAACATTCTTCCAACAGGAGAGAAGCAAAAACGGTTGGAGTGGACTCCAGCAACGGAAGAAAACGGGGGATGGGAGAGGAGGTAGCGTGGGGGGGTGGGGGGGACTGACTCGTCTGTGGAACAGGACGGAAGAGAGAGGGGAAGGGGAGGGAGAGAAGGGGGAGGGGAGGCAGGTCGTCCGTAGAACAGGACGGAAGAGAGAAGGGAAGGGGAGGGAGAGGAGGGAGGGGGTGTGTAGTCCGTCTGTGGAACAGGACGGAAGAGAGAGAGGGGGGAAGGGAAGGGAGAGAGAGGGGGAGGGGAGGCAGGTCGTCTGTGGAACAGGACGGAAGAGAGGAGGGAAGGGGAGGTAGAGAGTGGGGAGGTGTAGTCCGTCTGTGGAAGAGGACGGAAGAGAGAAGGGAAGGGGAGGGAGAGGAGGGAGGGGGTGTGTAGTCCGTCTGTGGAACAGGACGGTGGAGAGAAGGGAAGGGGAGGGAGAGAGAGAGAGGGGGGGTGTGTAGTCCGTCTGTGGAACAGGACGGAAAAGAGAGGGGAAGGGGAGGGAGAGAGAGAGAGGGGGTGTGTAGTCCGTCTGTGGAACAGGACGGAAGAGAGAGGGGAAGGGGAGGTAGAGAGTGGGGAGGTGTAGTCCGTCTGTGGAAGAGGACGGAAGAGAGAAGGGAAGGGGAGGGAGAGGAGGGAGGGGGTGTGTAGTCCGTCTGTGGAACAGGACGGAAAAGAGAGGGGAAGGGGAGGGAGAGAGAGAGGGGGTGTGTAGTCCGTCTGTGGAACAGGACGGAAGAGAGAGGGGAAGGGGAGGTAGAGAGTGGGGAGGTGTAGTCCGTCTGTGGAAGAGGACGGACGAGAGAAGGGAAGGGGAGGGAGAGGAGGGAGGGGGTGTGTAGTCCGTCTGTGGAACAGGACGGTGGAGAGAAGGGAAGGGGAGGGAGAGAGAGAGAGGGGGGGGTGTAGTCCGTCTGTGGAACAGGACGGAAAAGAGAGGGGAAGGGGAGGGAGAGGAGGGAGGGGGTGTGTAGTCCGTCTGTGGAACAGGACGGAAGAGAGAGGGGAAGGGGAGGGAGAGGAGGGAGGTGTGTAGTCCGTCTGTGGAACAGGACGGAAGAGAGAGGGGAAGGGGAGGGAGAGAAGGGGGAGGGGAGGCAGGTCGTCTGTGGAACAGGACGGAAGAGAGAGGGGAAGAGGAGGGAGAGGAGGGAGGGTGTAGTCCGTCTGTGGAACAGGACGGAAGAGAGAGGGGAAGGGGAGGTAGAGAAGGGAGAGGGGAGGCAGGTCGTCTGTGGAACAGGACGGAAGAGAGAGGGGAAGGGGAGGTAGAGAAGGGAGAGGGGAGGCAGGTCGTCTGTGGAACAGGACGGAAGAGAGAGGGGAAGGGGAGGTAGAGAAGGGAGAGGGGAGGCAGGTCGTCTGTGGAACAGGACGGAAGAGAGAGGGGAAGGGGAGGTAGAGAAGGGAGAGGGGAGGCAGGTCGTCTGTGGAACAGGACGGAAGAGAGAGGGGAAGGGGAGGTAGAGAAGGGAGAGCGGAGGCAGGTCGTCTGTGGAACAGGACGGAAGAGAGAGGAAGGGGGAAGGGGGGCAGGTCGTCTGTGGCACAGAACGGAAGAGTAATATCAAAATATCTGGAACGGAAATGACAGACCCATGAGCACGACGGTACGAGGCCCCTGAACACGACGGTACGGGGCCCATGAACACGACGGTACGGGGCCCATGAACACGACGGTACGAGGCCTCTGAACACGACGGTACGGGGCCCTGAACACGACGGTACGGGGCCCTGAACACGACGGTACGGGGCCCATGAACACGACGGTACGAGGCCTCTGAACACGACGGTACGAGGCCTCTGAACACGACGGTACAGGGCCCCTGAACACGACGGTACGAGGCCCCTGAACACGACGGTACAGGACCCTGAACACGACGATACGAGGCCCCTGAACACGACGGTACGGGGCCCCTGAACACGACGGTACGGGGCCCCTGAACACGACGGTACGGGGCCCTGAACACGACGGTACGGGGCCCCTGAACACGACGGTACAGGGCCCTGAACACGACGGTAAGGGGCCCCTGAACACGACGGTACGGGGCCCTGAACACGACGGTACGAGGCCCCTGAACACGACGGTACGGGGCCCTGAACACGACGGTACGGGGCCCTGAACACGACGGTACGGGGCCTCTGAACACGACGGTACGGGGCCCCTGAACACGACGGTACGGGGCCCCTGAACACGACGGTACGGGGCCCCTGAACACGACGGTACGGGGCCTCTGAACACGACGGTACGGGGCGCCTGAACACGACGGTACGGGGCCCCTGAACACGACGGTACAGGGCCCTGAACACGACGGTACGGGGCCCCTGAACACGACGGTACAGGGCCCTGAACACGACGGTACGGGGCCCCTGAACCCAACGGGACGGGGCCTTGAACACGACGGTACGGGCCCTGAACACGACGGTATAGGGCCCTGAACACGACGGTACGGGGCCCATGAACACGACGGTACGGAGCCCATGAACACGACGGTATAGGTCCCTGAGCACGACGGTACGAGGCCCTGAGCACGACGGTACGGGGCCCATGAACACGACGGTACGGGCCCCTGAACACGACGGTACGACCACTGAGTACACCGGCTACCAGGTCATGGCATCCAGCAGTTCCCTGATCTACTACATACGCTCTGACCCACAGCAAACACTGGCGTATACGCTCTGACCCGGAGCAAACACTGGCGTATACTTACCTGGCGTATACGCTCTGACCCGGAGCAAACACTGGCGTATACTGTCCGAATCTCTTAAACGTTACGCCCACCGTCTCGTGGCCACGTATACGCCAGGCTTTTGGGGGAGAGGCGGGCGCTTCCGTACGCACTGCACAGACACGACACTTCCCCCCCCCCACCCATCACCCTCCGATCTGCGTACGGCCCAAGTCCATTTCCCAACTCCCCCCAGCATGACCCTTGCCTTCATCATCAACTTCCCTTGGGCCATCCAGCGTCGATCGTCACCTTATGCTATGCTAAGATGACGCAAGCTATGTTAAGGCTATGCTAGGATGACGCAAGCTATGTTAAGGCTATGGTAGGCGCTGGTAAGCTAGACGCAAGCTATGTTAAAGCTATGGTGTGGGATTGTAAGCTACGCTAAGATGACGCAAGCTATGTTAAGGCTATGGTAGGCGCTGGTAAGCTAGACGCAAGCTATGTTAAAGCTATGGTGTGGGATTGTAAGCTACGCTAAGATGACGCAAGCTATGTTAAGGCTATGGTAGGCGCTGGTAAGCTAGGCGCAAGCTATGTTAAAGCTATGGTGTGGGATTGTAAGCTACGCTAAGATGACACAAGCTATGTTAAGGCTATGGTAGGCGCTGGTAAGCTAGACGCAAGCTATGTTAAAGCTATGGCGTGGGACTGTTAGCTATGCTTGGATGACGCAAGCTATATATATATATATATATATATATATATATATATATATATATATATATATATATATATATATATATGTATATATATATATATATATATATATATATATATATATATATATATATATATATATATATATATATATATATAATATAATATATATATATATATATATATATATATATATATATATATATATATATATATATACAATACACAGACATATACATATAGACACATGTACATAGTCATGTTTGCCTTCATCCATTCCCGTCACTACCCCGCCACACAAAAGACAGCATCCCCCCCTCCCTTAGTACACTTAAGAAGCCATTTATATATACATTTAGGAAACTAAATTATATATATATATATATATATATATATATATATATATATATATATATATATATATATATATATATATATATCAAGCAAACTTAACCTGGATATGAGCCTTACGGTACACACACAACACACACACACACACACACACACACACACACACGAACTGATTTTTGACTCTGAGTCATATATACCTAAAAGTTTGGGTGCATGGACGGAGCCCCGTCGCACACCAGCAGCTACTACAATAAGACTTAATTTTTAGAATCCCCAACCCATAATCATTTACGTCAATAAATCAAAATGGAAAAAAAAAGAAGTGGATTTAAACAACTCGGTGTATAGGAACACGTCAACACATCCTCCGGATTGTACATTTGAACGTATGACGCGTCCGCCGTCAGTATCGTGCATTTTGAGCGCATGACGTACGCTGTCCACAGCACGTCTTCCAGCCACACATTCCCAGGCAACTGCTGGGGGGGGGAGCGAGGCGCCCTACAGAGGGCGTGGGCCCCGTCAGACACGGAATGAACCAGGCATTGTGCAGCAGTCATGCACCATAGTGAAGGGGGGTGGGAGGTTCAGAGGCAGGGGGGAGCAACAATATAGGTTGCGGACTCGTTACAAATACCGCCTGTACTTTCTCCAAACTCTCCTCTTATAACTGGACGGGGTATTGGATCCTCTTCATATATATATATATATATATATATATATATATATATATATATATATATATATATAAAAGGTGGGGTATTGGGTCCTCTTTTTATACATATAAGGTAAGGAATTGGATTGTCTTTTTATATATTAGGTCAGGTATTGGATCCTCGTTATATATAAAAGGTAAGGTATTGCATCTTCTCTTCGTATAGGGTGGGGTATCGGATCCTCTTTATATATAAAGGTGGGGTACTGGATCCTCTTCATATATAAGGTATGGTACTGGATCCTATCTATACATAGGGTGGGGTACTGGATCCTCTTTATTCATAAGATGGGGTGCTGGATCCTCTCTTTATGTAGGGTGGGGATATTCGATCCTCTTTTTCCAGTACGGTGTGTTATTTCTTATATTTTTTCTTTTACAGATGAGACGGCATGGGCAATTGAATTCCACTATCAAGGTCATCTCATTAATGGGTCTCTCTCTCTCTCTCTCTCTCTCTCTCTCTCTCTCTCTCTCTCTCTCTCTCTCTATGTGGTTCCAACAATGTTGTATGGTTGCGAGGCGTGGGCTATGGACAGAGTTGTGCGCAGGAGGATGGATGTGCTGGAAATGAGATGTTTGAGGACAATGTGTGGTGTGAGGTGGTTTGATCGAGTAAGTAACGTAAGGGTAAGAGAGATGTGTGGAAATAAAAAGAGCGTGGTTGAGAGAGCAGAAGAGGGTGTTTTGAAATGGTTTGGGCACATGGAGAGAATGAGTGAGGAAAGATTGACCAAGAGGATATATGTGTCGGAGGTGGAGGGAACGAGGAGAAGAGGGAGACCAAATTGGAGGTGGAAAGATGGAGTGAAAAAGATTTTGAGTGATCGGGGCCTGAACATGCAGGAGGGTGAGAGGCGTTCATGGGATACAGTGAACTAGAACGAAGTAATATACAGGGGTCGACGTGCTATCAATGTACTCAACCAAGGAATGCAATGCAACCCGAGTAAACCATGGAAAGTTCTGTGGGGCCTGGATGTGGAGAGGGAGCTGTGGTTTCGGTGCATTACACATAACAGCAAGAGACTGAGTGTGAACGAATGTGGCCTTTGTTTTTTCTAGCAATATATATATATATATATATATATATATATATATATATATATATATATATATATATATATATATATATATATATATCCTAACATGAGCCGGGTACCCAGTTTATCGACCAACCCCTTGGGTATGATGAACAGCTAGGTTGACTGTGGGCCGACAGCCGCAAACCACGATTCGAACCTGTACACTCGCCCCCGGGCGGCCCGCTCTGGTGAGGTGTCTGACCACTTCTTCTGACCTCCACTCAAACCCTCACACGCTTGAGGTTGTATCATACACGAACTGAACATGACTTAAGAATAAAACTAAAAAACAAAAACAAAAGCAAAAATTCGATTTGACGACAACAGTTGTTAACGTGACGACAACAGTTGTTAACGTGACGACAACAGTTGTTAACGTGACGACAACAGTTGTTAACGTGACGACAACAGTTGTTAACGAGACTACAACAGTTGTTAACGTGACGACAACAGTTGTTAACGTGACTACAACAGTTGTTAACGAGACTACAACAGTTGTTAACGTGACGACAACAGTTGTTAACGAGACTACAACAGCTGTTAACGTGACGACAACAGTTGTTAACGAGACTACAACAGTTGTTAACGTGACGACAACAGTTGTTAACGTGACTACAACAGTTGTTAACGTGACGACAACAGTTGTTAACGTGACGACGACAGTTGTTAACGTGACTACAACAGTTGTTAACGTGACGACAACAGTTGTTAAAGTGACTACAACAGTTGTTAACGTGACGACAACAGTTGTTAACGTGACGACAACAGTTGTTAACGTGACTACAACAGTTGTTAACGTGACGACAACAGTTGTTAACGTGACTACAACAGTTGTTAAAGTGACGACAACAGTTGTTAACGAGACTACAACAGTTGTTAACGTGACGACAACAGTTGTTAACGTGACGACAACAGTTGTTAACGTGACGACAACAGTTGTTAACGTGACGACAACAGTTGTTAACGTGACGACAACTGTTGTTAACGTGACGACAACTGTTGTTAACGTGACGACAACAGCTGTTAACGTGACGACAACAGTTGTTAACGTGACAACAGTTGTTAACGTGACGACAACAGTTGTTAACGTGACTACAACAGTTGTTAACGTGACTACAACAGTTGTTAACGTGACGACAACAGTTGTTAACGTGACGACAACAGTTGTTAACGTGACTACAACAGTTGTTAACGTGACGACAACAGTTGTTAACGTGACGACAACAGTTGTTAACGTGACGACAACAGTTGTTAACGTGACTACAACAGTTGTTAACGTGACTACAACAGTTGTTAACGTGACGACAACAGTTGTTAACGTGACGACAACAGTTGTTAACGTGACTACAACAGTTGTTAACGTGACGACAACAGTTGTTAACGTGACGACAACAGTTGTTAACGTGACGACAACAGTTGTTAACGTGACTACAACAGTTGTTAACGTGACTACAACAGTTGTTAACGTGACGACAACAGTTGTTAACGTGACGACAACAGTTGTTAACGTGACTACAACAGTTGTTAACGTGACGACAACAGTTGTTAACGTGACGACAACAGCTGTTAACGTGACTACAACAGTTGTTAACGACGACAACAGTTGTTAACGTGACGACAACAGTTGTTAACGTGACGACAACAGTTGTTAACGTGACTACAACAGTTGTTAACATGACTACAACAGTTGTTAACGTGACGACAACAGTTGTTAACGTGACTACAACAGTTGTTAACGTGACGACAACAGTTGTTAACGTGACGACAACAGTTGTTAACGTGACGACAACAGTTGTTAACATGACTACAACAGTTGTTAACGTGACTACAACAGTTGTTAACGTGACTACAACAGTTGTTAACGTGACGACAACAGTTGTTAACGTGACGACAACAGTTGTTAACGTGACGACAACAGTTGTTAACATGACTACAACTGTTGTTAACGAGACTACAACAGTTGTTAACGTGACGACAACAGTTGTTAACATGACTACAACAGTTGTTAACGTGACGACAACAGTTGTTAACATGACGACAACAGTTGTTAACATGACGACAACAGTTGTTAACGAGACTACAACAGTTGTTAACATGACTACAACTGTCCTCCCACCACAACCATCAAATACCTCCCATGTATGTTTGGAGAGGGGGTTAATACCCCCCCTATTCTAAACTCCCCCCCCTGTTAACCACCCCCTCCTCAACCCCCTCTCACCCCTCCGTCAAGAGACCAGCACTGCTTGAAGACATGCGTCCAGGGGAGGGTCCATTGTGTGGGGGGGAAGGGGTGAAAGATGAGGAAGAAAGAAAAAAGAGAACGGAGAAAGAAAGAGAGAAAGAAGAGAGAAGGGGGAAGAGGACGAGGAGGTAGATGAGAGAGAAGAAGAAGAAGAAGAAGAAGAAGAAGAAGAAGAAGAAGTAGAAGAAGAAGGAGAAGGAGAGAGAGAGAGAGAGAGAGAGAGAGAGAGAGAGAGAGAGAGAGAGAGAGAGAGAGAAAAGAAGAAGAAGAAGAAGAAGTAGAAGAAGAAGGAGAAGAAGGAGAAGGAGAGAGAGACACAGAGAGAGAGAGAGAGAGAGAGAGAGAGAGAGAGAGAGAGAGAGAGAGAGAGAGAGAAGAAGAAGAAGAAGAAGAAGAAGAAGAAGGAGGAGGAGAGAGAGAGAGAGAGAGAGAGAGAGAGAGAGAGAAGAAGAAGAAGAAGAAGAAGAAGAAGAAGAAGAAGTAGAAGAAGAAGGAGAAGGAGAGAGAGAGAGAGAGAGAGAGAGAGAGAGAGAGAGAGAGAGAGAGAGAGAGAGAGGGAGAGAGGAAAATAGAAGGAAGTGGAGGCGGGGGGATGGGGGGGGGGGGGTGTCCCGTTATATAACCGGCCAACAACCGGTAGCCGGAGGGGGCGGATATCCCCCCCAACCCACCTCATCTCTCTCTCTCTCTCTCTCTCTCTCTCTCTCTCTCTCTCTCTCTCTCTCTCTCTCGTGTCAATACACAGGCTATATACTACTACACCTCCGCTCTCACACAACACCCCCCCCTCACCCCACCCCCCCAGTTTGCTAGCTACCCCCCCCCCCCACACACACCCCATACACAAGGGAGATATGGAGGACGAGAGATAGTACGGGAGATATGGAGGACGAGAGATAGTACGGGAGAGATGGGACACGAGAGATAGTAGGGGAGATATGGGGCACGAGAGATAGTACGGGAGATATGGGGCACGAGAGATAGTAGGGGAGATATGGGGCATGAGAGATAGTACGGGAGATATGGGGCATGAGAGATAGTACGGGAGATATGGAGGACGAGAGATAGTACGGGAGATATGGGGCACGAGAGATAGTACGGGAGATACGGGGCACGAGAGATAGTACGGGAGATATGGGGCACGAGAGATAGTACGGGAGATATGGGGCACGACCGATAGTACGGGAGACATGGAGGACGAGAGATAGTAAGGGAGATATGGGGCACGAGAGATAGTACGGGAGATATGGGGCACGAGAGATAGTACGGGAGATATGGGGCACGAGAGATAGTACGGGAGATATGGGGCACGAGAGATAGTACGGGAGATATGGGGTTTTTTCTATCAGCCATCACCATGAACATACAAAGACATGTTGTGTTGGGGGTCTGAGTACAGCGGGAACTGAATAGGGGTCGAGTAACTCCCTTGCTGAGGGAGGAGGGAAAGGGAGGGTATGTCGTGGGGAGGGAGGGTATGTCGTGGGGAGGGAGGGAGAGAAAGAGAGGGAGAAAGAGAGAGAGACAGGGGGGGAGGGGTGTTGCATGGTGGCGTGTATGGGAGTATACAAGGAAGGCCCTAACCTAACCTCCATCACCCACCACTATAGATGGAGACAGGACAGTACAGCAGAAGGCTCCTCCCTCACCCACCACTATAGATGGAGACAGGACAGTACAGCAGAAGGCTCCTCCCTCCCTCACCCACCACTATAGATGGAGACAGGACAGTACAGCAGAAGGCTCCTCCCTCACCCACCACTATAGATGGAGACAGGACAGTACAGCAGAAGGCTCCTCCCTCACACACCACTATAGATGGAGACAGGACAGTACAGCAGAAGGCTCCTCCCTCCCTCACCCACCACTATAGATGGAGACAGGACAGTACAGCAGAAGGCTCCTCCCTCACCCACCACTATAGATGGAGACAGGACAGTACAGCAGAAGGCTCCTCCCTCACCCACCACTATAGATGGAGACAGGACAGTACAGCAGAAGGCTCCTCCCTCCCTCACCCACCACTATAGGTGGAGACAGGACAGTACAGCAGAAGGCTCCTCCCTCACCCACCACTATAGATGGAGACAGGACAGTACAGCAGAAGGCTCCCTCCCTCACCCACCACTATAGATGGAGACAGGACAGTACAGCAGAAGGCTCCCTCCCTCACCCACCACTATAGATGGAGACAGGACAGTACAGCAGAAGGCTCCTCCCTCACCCACCACTATAGATGGAGACAGGACAGTACAGCAGAAGGCTCCTCCCTCACCCACCACTATAGATGGAGACGGGACAGTACAGCAGAAGGCTCCCTCCCTCACCCACCACTATAGATGGAGACAGGACAGTACAGCAGAAGGCTCCTCCCTCACCCACCACTATAGATGGAGACAGGACAGTACAGCAGAAGGCTCCTCCCCCACCCACCACTATAGATGGAGACGGGACAGTACAGCAGAAGGCTCCTCCCTCCCCACCCACCACTATAGATGGAGACAGGACAGTACAGCAGAAGGCTCCTCCCTCACCACTATAGATGGAGACAGGACAGTACAGCAGAAGGCTCCTCCCTCACCCACCACTATAGATGGAGACAGGACAGTACAGCAGAAGGCTCCTCCCTCCCCCACCACTATAGATGGAGACAGGACAGTACAGCAGAAGGCTCCTCCCTCACCCACCACTATAGATGGAGACAGGACAGTACAACAGAAGGCTCCTCCCTCACCCACCACTATAGATGGAGACAGGACAGTACAGCAGAAGGCTCCTCCCTCACCCACCACTATAGATGGAGACAGGACAGTACAGCAGAAGGCTCCTCCCTCACCCACCACTATAGATGGAGACAGGACAGTACAGCAGAAGGCTCCCTCCCTCACCCACCACTATAGATGGAGACAGGACAGTACAGCAGAAGGCTCCTCCCTCACCCACCACTATAGATGGAGACAGGACAGTACAGCAGAAGGCTCCTCCCTCACCCACCACTATAGATGGAGACAGGACAGTACAGCAGAAGGCTCCTCCCTCACCCACCACTATAGATGGAGACAGGACAGTACAGCAGAAGGCTCCTCCCTCACCCACCACTATAGATGGAGACAGGACAGTACAGCAGAAGGCTCCCTCCCTCACCCACCACTATAGATGGAGACAGGACAGTACAGCAGAAGGCTCCTCCCTCACCCACCACTATAGATGGAGACAGGACAGTACAGCAGAAGGCTCCTCCTCCCTCACCCACCACTATAGATGGAGACAGGACAGTACAGCAGAAGGCTCCTCCCTCACGAACATGAACATCTCATTTTGGAGAGGACTGGAAAACGTATTCTGATCCCGTCTCAGCGACCGGACACTCTCTAGAGAAAGTACTTTTACCTTATAATCTATAGAGAGAGAGAAAAAAAATGAAATACGTGAGTCACATAGTGAATTCTGAATGGGGTTTATTCACTAAACACCATTCTCAATATAGAGTTGCCAAGCTACGAAGTACTGCCAGTGATGGAGGGGTGGGTAAGGGAGGTGAGAGTAGAGGCTGTGAGGGTGCAGGGAGAGAGGGGGCGGGGGATAATGGAGTGAGAGAGAGAGAGAGAGAGAGAGAGAGAGAGAGAGAGAGAGAGAGAGAGCGAGAGAGAGAGAGAGAGGTGCCAGAGAGGTAGGGAGAGAGGGAGAGGGAGAGAGAGAGAGAGAGAGAGAGAGAGAGAGAGAGAGAGAGAGAGAGAGAGAGAGAGAGAGAGAGAGAGAGTGAGGTGCGAGGGAGGTAGGGAGAGAGGGAGAGAGAGAGAGAGAGATAGTGAGAGGTGCGAGGGAGGTAGGGAGAGAGAGAGAGAGAGAGAGAGAGAGAGAGAGAGAGAGAGAGAGAGAGAGAGAGAGAGAGAGAGAGAGAGAGAGAGGTGCGAGGGAGGTAGGGAGAGAGGGAGAGAGAGAGAGAGAGAGAGAGAGAGAGAGAGAGAGAGAGAGAGAGAGAGAGAGAGAGAGAGTGAGAGGTGCGAGGGAGGTAAGGAGAGAGGGAGAGAGAGAGAGAGAGATAGTGAGAGGTGCGAGGGAGGTAGGGGGAGAGAGAGAGAGAGAGAGAGAGAGAGAGAGAGGTGCGAGGGAGGTAGGTAGAGGGAGGGTACAACAGAGTACACGCCTCAGGGAGGGTGGGGTCAGTCCACGTAGGGGGACCCAGCCCCAACGTAATGTCCTGAGGGGGAGAGAGAGAGAGAGAGAGAGAGAGAGAGAGAGAGAGAGAGAGAGAGAGAGAGAGTAGAGAGAGAGGGAGGGAGGCACTTACCACCCCTCCCGCTCCCTCCAAGAATGAGGGAGCGGAGGGAGGCTTTCACCCCCTGGAGGGAGCCCAGCTCCCTAATAGCTCAGATGCGAGATGGGGTAGACAAAGTTGGGTATATATATATATATATATATATATATATATATATATATATATATATATATATATATATATATATATATATATATTATCCCTGGGGATAGGGGAGAAAGAATACTTCCCACGTATTCCCCGCGTGTCGTAGAAGGCGACTAAAAGGGGAGGGAGCGGGGGGCTGGAAATCCTCCCCTCTCGTTTTTTTAATTTTCCAAAAGAAGGAACAGAGAATTGGGCCAGGTGAGGATATTCCCTCAAAGGCCCAGTCCTTTGTTCTTAACGCTACCTCGCTAATGCGGGAAATGGCGAATAGTTTGAAAGAAAAAAATATATATACTTTACTTTCCATCACTCTAACACACAACACCTAAAGGATTACACTCCTTAAATACAACCCCCTTCCATCTACTTACAACAATCCTTCCATTAACCTATAATAATCCTTCATCTACCTACAACCACCCTTCCATCTACCTATAATATTCCTTCCATCTACCTATAATATTCCTTCCATCTACCTATAATAATCCTTCCATCTACCTACAACAATCCTTCCATCTACCCACAACAATAATCCTTCCATCTACCTACAACAATCCTTCCATCTACCTACAACAATCCTTCCATCTACCTACAACAATCCTTCCATCTACCTACAACAACAATCCCTCCATCTACCTACAACAATCCCTCCATCTACCTACAACAATCCTTCCATCTACCTACAACAGCAATCCTTCCATCTACCCACAACAATCCTTCCATCTACCTACAACAATCCTTCCATCTACCTACAACAATCCTTCCATCTACCTACAACAACAATCCTTCCATCTACCCACAACAATCCTTCCATCTACCCACAACAATCCTTCCATCTACCTACAACAACAATCCTTCCATCTACCTACAACAATCCTTCCATCTACCCACAACAATCCTTCCATCTACCCACAACAATCCTTCCATCTACCTACAACAACAATCTTTCCATCTACCTACAACAATCCTTCCATCTACCCACAACAATCCTTCCATCTACCTACAACAACAATCCTTCCATCTACCTACGACAATCCTTCCATCTACCTACAACAGCAATACCCCCATCACCTTAAAACCCTACAATATCAATATACCATCACCTTGCATCACTCACAACCCCTTGCCCCCTTACAATCAGTTATTCCACCTACCTACAACCCCAATACACCGTCACCTACGATTAATAACTAAATTATTCGTAACTTCGTAACAAAACACAACATTTTCCACTACCTACAACCCCAATACACCGTCACCTACGATTAATAACTAAATTATTCGTAACTTCGTAAAAAAACACAACATTTTCCACTACCTACAACCCCAATACACCGTCACCTACGATGAATAACTTAATTATTCGTAACTTCGTAAACAAACATTTTCCACAACCTACAACCCCAATACACCGTCACCTACAATGAATAACTGAATTATTCGTAAGATCTTCGTCTAAAAGAACATAACATCATCATCTCCCTACAGAGGTATGTCTATCCACCGGCCTCCCGCGCACACACACACACTCGTATAAACATCCCTGATGAAGGCTTTCGTACACACCCCGTTTTCGTCCGATCTACAATCCATTCTCCGTTTTCCTCTGCGTCTGGTAAGCAACAGAAAATGTGTGTGTCCCGATTTTAGGCTACAAAAAAAAAAAAAAAAAAAAAATAGAAAATTTCTCTATTTCAAAAGAGCAAGATCAATTAACTGATTTAAACTATATACTTATAATCACTTATCCATTACTATCAATGACTTATTCTGTATCACATCCCTTATCTACTTAGATATTAATATCATTATGTGGTTCTTAATTAAGTTTTGCCCGAATAAACAGAACCATAATTATGAAAATCCATAAGTCATTCTGTATCAAAATTTCGCCTCATACTACCAAATTTAAATTCGTTTACTGTAGAGTTCTTAATCAATGTCTCGTTCGATCCAAACCTGCCCAATTTAAACATTTTTAAAGTCAGAAAATAAAAAGTGCATAATTTAAAGAATTTTTTTTTTTTTTACATAATTCATTAGAAAGGTAAAATACTGCTAAATCTAATTATCTTCACTATGTAATTCTTGTTTAAAATTCTGCTGAACTCATCACTGCCAATTCATATTTGGCGACGGGAATGGATGAAGTCAAGCAAGTATGATTATGTACATGTGTATAAATGCATATGTCTTTGTATGTATATGTATGTATACGTTGAAATGTATATGTATCTATATGTGTGTGTGTGTGTGTGTGTGTGTGTGTGTGTGTGTGTGTGTGTGTGTGTGTGTGTGAAGCGTTGGGCCATTCTTGGTCTGTTTCCCTGCGCTACCTCACTTACGCGGGAAACAGGTATTAAGTATAATGAATATATATATATATATATATATATATATATATATATATATATATATATATATATATATATATATATATATTGTAGATGCCACGCACCATCCATTAGAATTATTACAACATACATAAACTTTGCCCACATTACCTTCAAAGGACCTCCAAACACATAGTTCCTTACCTGCAAAAAACAAGAAAAAATTATATCAGTGAATGGAATATAAAATACAATCATTGTAAAGTGAATCTATAACAGGATAATGAACTTTTCGCATAGCCCTTTTATCTATCTATCTATCTATCTATCTATCTATCTATCTATCGCCATTACTCCTTGTTTGACTATTACTATCTATATCTATATCAAATTACCACCAACACTACCCTCCAAGTGTGAGTCTGTAATTACCATTTTGTACTGTACGGGGAGGGAGTTCTACACTGGTGGGGGCCCCATCTCTTGTACTGTACGGGGAGGGAGTTCTACACTGGTGGGGGCCCCATCTCTTGTACTGTACGGGGAGGGAGTTCTTCACTGGTGGGGGGCTCCATCTCTTGTACTGTACGGGGAGGGAGTTCTACACTGGTGGGGGCTCCATCTCTTGTACTGTACGGGGAGGGAGTTCTACACTGGTGGGGCCCCCCATCTCTTGTACTGTACGGGGGAGGGAGTTCTACACTGGTGGGGCCCCCCATCTCTTGTACTGTACGGGGGAGGGAGTTCTACACTGGTGGGGGCTCCATCTCTTGTACTGTACGGGGAGGGAGTTCTACACTGGTGGGGGGCCCATCTCTTGTACTGTACGGGGAGGGGGTTCTACACTGGTGGGGGCTCCATCTCTTGTACTGTACGGGGAGGGAGTTCTACACTGGTGGGGCCCCATCTCTTGTACTGTACGGGGGAGGGAGTTCTACACTGGTGGGGCCCCCCATCTCTTGTACTGTACGGGGGAGGGAGTTCTACACTGGTGGGGCCCCCCATCTCTTGTACTGTACGGGGAGGGAGTTCTACACTGGTGGGGGCCCCATCTCTTGTACTGTACAGGGAGGGGGTTCTACACTGGTGGGGGCCCCATCTCTTGTACTGTACGGGGGAGGGAGTTTCTACACTGGTGGGGCCCCCCATCTCTTGTACTGTACGGGGAGGGAGTTCTACACTGGTGGGGGCCCCATCTCTTGTACTGTACAGGGAGGGGGTTCTTCGCTCTTCGTTGTATATCAACTGAGTGTTATATTTCTCTCTTGTGTCTCCCCTGATAATGTGATTATGACACGAAAGTGCACTTGGGAACTTATCGTCTTTCATTTTCCCCCGTGGACTCATACGAATACATACATATATATATATATATATATATATATATATATATATATATATATATATATATATATATATATATATATAGATCCGCCCCGGCAGGTGAAATCAGGAACACGAGACATTCCATCAAAATACCTGGCTGCAAACGCTGCCGCCAAGAGTTACGTGGATCAGAATATATCACGTTCGGGTTCGCCGCTGCTATCAAGTGTGTGTGTGTGTGTGTGTGTGTATGTGTGGCTGAGCAGAGGAACGTATCATAACGGGGCGGGACATATATAGCAACGGCGATATAACAGGGCGGGACATATATGGCAACGGCGATATAACGGGGCGGGACATATATAGCAACGGCGATATAACAGGGCGGGACATATATGGCAACGGCGATATAACGGGGCGGGACATATATAGCAACGGCGATATAACAGGGCGGGACATATATAGCAACGGCGATATAACGGGGCGGGACATATATAGCAAGGGCGATATAACGGGGCGGGACATATATAGCAACGGCGATATAACGGGGCGGGACATATGGCAACGGCGATATAACGGGGCGGGACATATATAGCAAGGGCGATATAACGGGGCGGGACATATATGGCAACGGCGATATAACGGGGCGGGACATATATGGCAACGGCGATATAACGGGGCGGGACATATGGCAACGGCGATATAACGGGGCGGGACACATGGCAACGGCGATATAACGGGGCGGGACATATGGCAACGGCGATATAACGGGGCGGGACATATGGCAACGGCGATATAACGGGGCGGGACATCTGGCAACGGCGATATACCGGGGCGGGACATATAGGCAACGGCGATATAACGGGGCGGGACATATGGCAACGGCGATATAACGGGGCGGGACATATATGGCAACGGCGATATAACGGGGCGGGACACACGGCAACGGCGATATAACGGGGCGGGACATATGGCAACGGCGATATAACGGGGCGGGACATATGGCAACGGCGATATAACGGGGCGGGACATATGGCAACGGCGATATAACGGGGCGGGACATATAGGCAACGGCGATATAACGGGGCGGGACATATAGCAACGGCGATATAACGGGGCGGGACATATGGCAACGGCGATATAACGGGGCGGGACATATATCGCAACGGCGATATAACGGGGCGGGACATATGGCAACGGCGATATAACGGGGCGGGACATATGGCAACGGCGATATAACGGGGCGGGACATATATAGCAACGGCGATATAACGGGGCGGGACATATGGCAACGGCGATATAACGGGGCGGGACATATATAGCAACGGCGATATAACGGGGCGGGACATATGGCAACGGCGATATAACGGGGCGGGACATATATAGCAACGGCGATATAACGGGGCGGGACATATGGCAACGGCGATATAACGGGGCGGGACATATATGGCAACGGCGATATAACGGTCCAAAGAACAAAAACTTTTTGAAAAAACAAAAAAAAATTTGGTCGAACAAGTTCGCTCGAAAAGACAGGTTCACTTGACAGCATCACTTCAAACACCATTTAGAAAAAATAAATAAATGAATAAATAAATAAATAAATAAATAAATAAATAAATAAATCCATACGTCACCGATTTTTAAACATTTATCCCAATGAATATCAGAAATTTAAATGTAATCATTAATTTTTTTTTTTTTTTTTTTTTGCTTTGTCGCTGTCTCCCGCGTTTGCGAGGTAGCGCAAGGAAACAGACGAAAGAAATGGCCCAACCCCACCCCCATACACATGTATATACATACACGTCCACACACAGCAAATATACATACCTACACAGCTTTCCATGTAATCATAAAAGACATGTAAAATGTTACAATATTCGCCATTCTCTCTCATCTCGATTGGACTGAGAAGGATCACCTTGCCAGACCAA
>NC_092272.1:427500-452500 GCF_036320965.1 Panulirus ornatus | reverse complement strand
GTATATACCGTCGTGGTCAAGGGTCGTATATACCGTCGTGGTCAAGGGTCGTATATACCGTCGTGGTCAAGGGTCGTATATACCGTCGTGGTCAAGGGTCGTATATACCGTCGTGGTCAAGGGGTCGTATATACCGTCGTGGTCAAGGGTCGTATATACCGTCGTGGTCAAGGGGTCTTATATACCGTCGTGGTCAAGGGTCGTATATACCGTCGTGGTCAAGGGTCGTGTATACCGTCGTGGTCAAGGGTCGTATATACCGTCGTGGTCAAGGGTCGTATATACCGTCGTGGTTCAAGGGTCGTATATACCGTCGTGGTCAAGGGTCGTATATACCGTCGTGGTCAAGGGTCGTACATACCCTCGTGGTCAAGGGTCGTATATACCGTCGTGGTCAAGGGTCGTATATACCGTCGTGGTCAAGGGTCGTATACCGCCGTGCTCAAGGGTCGTATATACCGTCGTGGTCAAGGGTCGTATATACCCTCGTGGTCAAGGGTCGTATATACCGTCGTGGTCAAGGGTCGTATACACCCTCGTGGTCAAGGGTCGTATATACCGTCGTGGTCAAGGGTCGTACATACCCTCGTGGTCAAGGGTCGTATATACCCTCGTGGTCAAGGGTCGTATATACCGTCGTGGTCAAGGGTCGTATACCGCCGTGCTCAAGGGTCGTATATACCGTCGTGGTCAAGGGTCGTATATACCCTCGTGGTCAAGGGTCGTATATACCGTCGTGGTCAAGGGTCGTATACACCCTCGTGGTCAAGGGTCGTATATACCGTCGTGGTCAAGGGTCGTATACCGTCGTGGTCAAGGGTCGTATATACCGTCGTGGTCAAGGGTCGTATATACCGTCGTGGTCAAGGGTCGTATATACCGTCGTGGTCAAGGGTCGTATATACCCTCGTGGTCAAGGGTCGTATACCGTCGTGGTCAAGGGTCGTATATACCGTCGTGGTCAAGGGTCGTATATACCGTCGTGGTCAAGGGTCGTATATACCGTCGTGGTCAAGGGTCGTATATACCGTCGTGGTCAAGGGTCGTATATACCCTCGTGGTCAAGGGTCGTATACCGTCGTGGTCAAGGGTCGTATATACCGTCGTGGTCAAGGGTCGTATATACCGTCGTGGTCAAGGGTCGTATATACCGTCGTGGTCAAGGGTCGTATATACCGTCGTGGTCAAGGGTCGTATATACCGTCGTGGTCAAGGGTCGTATACCGCCGTGCTCAAGGGTCGTACCATACCGTCGTGGTCAAGGGTCGTATATACCGTCGTGGTCAAGGGTCGTATATACCGTCGTGGTCAAGGGTCGTATATGCCGTCGTGGTCAAGGGTCGTATATACCGTCGTGGTCAAGGGTCGTATATACCGTCGTGGTCAAGGGTCGTATATACCGTCGTGGTCAAGGGTCGTATATACCGTCGTGGTCAAGGGTCGTATACCGTCGTGGTCAAGGGTCGTATATACCGTCGTGGTCAAGGGTCGTATATACCGTCGTGGTCAAGGGTCGTATATACCGTCGTGGTCAAGGGTCGTATATACCGTCGTGGTCAAGGGTCGTATATACCGTCGTGGTCAAGGGTCGTATATACCGTCGTGGTCAAGGGTCGTATATACCGTCGTGGTCAAGGGTCGTATATACCGTCGTGGTCAAGGGTCGTATATACCGTCGTGGTCAAGGGTCGTATATACCGTCGTGGTCAAGGGTCGTATACCGCCGTGCTCAAGGGTCGTACCATACCGTCGTGGTCAAGGGTCGTATATACCGTCGTGGTCAAGGGTCGTATATACCGTCGTGGTCAAGGGTCGTATATGCCGTCGTGGTCAAGGGTCGTATATACCGTCGTGGTCAAGGGTCGTATATACCGTGGTGGTCAAGGGTCGTATATACCGTCGTGGTCAAGGGTCGTATATACCGTCGTGGTCAAGGGTCGTATATACCGTCGTGGTCAAGGGTCGTACAAAAAAAATTGTCCACCACAAACAAACTCCAACAGAGACGGCGATAGGAGAATAATGGCATCAAAGCCAACTTAAAGAAAAAAAAAGAACTTAAAAAAAGAACTTAAATAAAGAACTTAAAAAAAGAACTTAAAAAAAAGAACTTAAAAAGAACTTAAAAAAAAGAACTTAAAAAAAAGAACTTAAAAAAGAACTTAAAATAAGAACTTAAAAAAAGAACTTAAAAAAAGAACTTAAAAAAAGGACTTAAAAAAAAGAACTTAAAAAAAGAACTTAAAAAAAGGACTTAAAAAAAAGAACTTAAAAAAAGAACTTAAAAAAGAACTTAAAAAAAGAACTTAAAAAAAGAACTTAAAAAAAGAACTTAAAAAAAGAACTTAAAAAAAGAACTTAAAAAAAAGAACTTAAAAAAAGAACTAAAACGTTTTCTTTAACACATAAACACCGGCTAAAACGTTTTCTTTATCATATAAATGCAGCTAAAACGTTTTCTGCAACACATAAACACCCGCAAAAACGTTTTCTTTAACACATAAACAACCGCTAAAACGTTTTCTTTAACACATAAACACCCGCTAAAACGTTTTCTGCAACACATAAACACCCGCTAAAACGTTTTCTTCAACACACAAACACCCGGTAAACGTTTTCTTTAACACATAAACACCCGCTAAAACGTTTTCTTTCACACATAAACACCCGCTAAAACGTTTTCTTTAACACATAAACACCGGCTAAAACGTTTTCTTTAACACATAAACACCGGCTAAAACGTTTTCTTTCACACATAAACACCCGGTAAAACGTTTTCTTTGACACATAAACACCCGGTAAAACGTTTTCTTTGACACATAAACACCCGCTAAAACGTTTTCTTTAACATTTAAACACCCGGCAAACATTTTCTTTCACACATAAACACCCGGCAAAACATTTTCTTTAACACATAAACACCGGCTAAAGCGTTTTCTTTATCACAAACACCCGGCAAAACATTTTCTTTCACACATGAACACCCACTAAAACATTTTCTTTAACACATCAACACCGCCGAACATTTTCTTTCCCATTCTGCCAGTCTTCCCCCCCCCCCCCCCAAGGAGAGGTGTATGATAATGCATTTAACTTTATTCCCAGAGACTGAGCTCCCCCCCCCCCCCCTTTAATGGCTTTTAGGCTACATGCGACTTCGCACGAGAGAGAGTCAACAGAAAACGTGACACGGTGTCACAGAAAACTATACTATGACGGAAGACGGTTAATAGAAGAATGCATAAGTCACCCCCCACCCCACGATGACGTAGGCGTCGATAGAAAACGTGACAGGGCACAGAGCCGACGATGACGTAGGCCGTAACGGGAAAAGAAAATGGGGTGACAGTGACTCTCTCACAGCCGCCGGCAATGACGTAGACGTTAATAAAAAAAAAAAAAACTAAATAAAATGAAAATATAAAAAAAAGTCATTTTAAAATCACCTCACTACCAGTGGCGACGTCGAACAGAAAACGTGACTTGGTAATGCACTTTTATCACCTGGCGCGCGCGCGCGGATCACGTCCCACTTGCCTTCTAGCACAGGGCGTGGTTAGCAAGTGTACACACACACACACACACACCCTCCTCCTGGGTGTACACATACCTTGTGTACAAATACCTCGCCTCCAGATGGTCCAGTACAGCTTATGACAAATGTAAATATAGAAAAATAAATAAACACACACACACACACACGCACACATATACATACACATACACACACACATACACACACACTCCCATATACACACACACACACACATACATACACAACACACACACACATACACATACAGACACACACACATATACACATACACATACATATACACACACACACACTCACACACACACATGCACACAGACACACAGACAAACACACACACATACACAGACATACACACACACACACACACACACACACACAGACAAACTCACACACACACACACACACACACACACACACACATACACAGACATACACACACACACACACACACACACACATACACAGACATACACACACACACACACACACACACACACACACACACAGACAAACTCACACACACACACACACACACACACACACACAGACCCCGGGGGTTTAGGGAGGAGGAACACACACACGTTACCAGCTGCCCCACGTTACCAGCTGCCTCACGTTACCAGCTGCCCCACGTTACCAGCTGCCTCACGTTACCACCTGCCTCACGTTACCACCTGCCTCACGTTACCACCTGCCCCACGTTACCACCTGCCTCACGTTACCAGCTGCCCCACGTTACCAGCTGCCTCACGTTACCAGCTGCCCCACGTTACCACCTGCCTCACGTTACCACCTGCCTCACGTTACCAGCTGCCTCACGTTACCAGCTGCCTCACGTTACCAGCTGCCCCACGTTACCACCTGCCTCACGTTACCACCTGCCTCACGTTACCACCTGCCTCACGTTACCACCTGCCTCACGTTACCACCTGCCCCACGTTACCACCTGCCTCACGTTACCACCTGCCTCACGTTACCAGCTGCCCCACGTTACCACCTGCCTCACGTTACCAGCTGCCCCACGTTACCACCTGCCTCACGTTACCAGCTGCCTCACGTTACCAGCTGCCCCACGTTACCACCTGCCTCACGTTACCACCTGCCTCACGTTACCACCTGCCCCACGTTACCACCTGCCTCACGTTACCACCTGCCTCACGTTACCAGCTGCCTCACGTTACCAGCTGCCCCACGTTACCACCTGCCTCACGTTACCACCTGCCCCACGTTACCAGCTGCCCCACGTTACCAGCTGCCCTACGTTACCACCTGCCTCACGTTACCAGCTGACTCACGTTACCAGCTGACTCACGTTACCACCTGCCTCACGTTACCACCTGCCCCACGTTACCACCTGCCTCACGTTACCAGCTGACTCACGTTACCACCTGCCTCACGTTACCACCTGCCCCACGTTACCACCTGCCTCACGTTACCAGCTGACTCACGTTACCACCTGCCTCACGTTACCAGCTGCCTCACGTTACCACCTGCCTCACGTTACCACCTGCCTCACGTTACCAGCTGACTCACGTTACCACCTGCCTCACGTTACCAGCTGCCTCACGTTACCACCTGCCCCACGTTACCACCTGCCTCACGTTACCACCTGCCCCACGTTACCACCTGCCTCACGTTACCAGCTGACTCACGTTACCACCTGCCTCACGTTACCACCTGCCCCACGTTACCACCTGCCTCACGTTACCAGCTGACTCACGTTACCACCTGCCTCACGTTACCAGCTGCCTCACGTTACCACCTGCCCCACGTTACCACCTGCCTCACGTTACCAGCTGACTCACGTTACCACCTGCCTCACGTTACCAGCTGCCTCACGTTACCAGCTGCCCTACGTTACCACCTGCCTCACGTTACCAGCTGCCTCACGTTACCAGCTGCCTCACGTTACCAGCTGCCCCACGTTACCAGCTGCCTCACGTTACCAGCTGCCTTACGTTACCAGCTGTCTCACGTTACCAGCTGCCTCACGTTACCACCTGCCCCACGTTACCAGCTACCTCACGTTACCAGCTGCCCCACGTTACCAGCTGCCCTACGTTACCACCTGCCTCACGTTACCAGCTGCCTCACGTTACCACCTGCCTCACGTTACCAGCTGCCTCACGTTACCACCTGCCTCACGTTACCACCTGCCCCACGTTACCAGCTGCCTCACGTTACCAGCTGTCTCACGTTACCAGCTGCCCCACGTTACCAGCTGCCTCACGTTACCAGCTGCCTCACGTTACCACCTGCCCCACGTTACCAGCTGCCCCACGTTACCAGCTGCCCTACGTTACCACCTGCCTCACGTTACCAGCTGCCTCACGTTACCACCTGCCCCACGTTACCAGCTGCCTCACGTTACCACCTGCCTCACGTTACCACCTGCCCCACGTTACCAGCTGCCTCACGTTACCAGCTGTCTCACACCCTACATCGTCTGTCCAACATGTGCGCCACTTCCCCTCCTCCAGCCATCGACTCATGCCAAGACGTCCTCCACCTAGATAAGAGAGATAGACAGACCGTGATGCTAACAAGTGAACTTCAACGAACACAGGGATTGCTGGCTCCAGGAGGAGGGGGGGGGGGGGTCTGGACCACGTCCCAGTGTGTGTGTGTGTGTGTGTACGTGTGTGTGTGTACGTGTGTGTGTGTGTACGTGTGTGTGTGTGTGTACGTGTGTGTGTATGTGTGTGTGTCTGAGTATGTCTGTGTGTGTGTCTGTGTATGTGTGTGTGTGTGTGTGTGTGTGTGTGTGTGTGTGTACGTGTGTGTGTATGTGTGTGTGTCTGAGTATGTCTGTGTGTGTGTCTGTGTATATGTGTGTGTGTGTCGGTTTGTGTGATGTGTGTGTGTGTGTTGTGGTATGGGTATGTGTTTTTGGGGTTGTGTGGGTGGGGTGTATATGGCCCCCAGGGTGGGTGTAGGTGTGGGTGTATGGGTGTGTATATGGTGCGTGCGTGTGGAGGATGGGGGTTGAGGTTGTGGTCTAGATTTACAGGGGGTGAAGCGGGACTGTGGGACCATATGGAGGCGATGTTGGCTTTGTGGTTAAACTCTCCTTAGTATTGAACAAAATAGCAAATATGAACAATTCGAAGAACAAGAATAAGAATTATCTTCCATAATTTTCAATATTTAAGTAATATAATAAATATATTAAAACAACGTTAAGGGTATGTGTTACCACCCAGGAGGAGGGTGTGTAGTGTGGTCACTATTTTGGCGTTTTTCTTTAGTTTTACTTTATTTGTTCCATGTGTGTGTTTGCCTATTTCTTGCGAATTTTTAGTTTATCATCTGATTGTTTCCGCATTACTCGTGTGTGTGTGTGTGTGTGTGTGTGTGATGGGAGGTAAGGGGCTCAGAGGGGAATGCGTGATCATTGGCGGCTCCTGCTGTGTCCTCCCCCATGACCCACACATGGGGGCAGAGAGAGAGAGAGCGAGATGAGGAGAGAGCTGAGAGGAGAGAGAGAGAGAGAGAGAGAGAGAGAGAGAGAGACCTACACACACACAACACACACCCCGCCTCCGCCCTCCTCCCCTCCTCCCCCCCCCTTCCTGCCTCACCCCCTTCTCTCCGCCGCCCCTTCCTCGCCCCCCCTCACCCCCCCTCTCGCCCCCCGCCCCTCCTCATCTATTTCCCCTCCCGCCCCTCCCTTGCCTCCCGCGCCCCCGCTCCCACGCCTCCTGAAACCCTCTCCCCCCCGAGAACCCAGTCATCCCCGCCGGCTGCCTAACTCTTAAACGGGCTCGCTGATGCCATATATATACATATATATATATATATATATATATATATATATATATATAAATATATTATATATATTTATAAATATATCTATAATATATAGTTAATATATATATATATAATTATATACTCACCATGAGCCAGGTACCCTTTATTTATCGCCGATCCCTAGGGGCGTGGAGAACAGCTGGATTGATGTGGACCCGCTCCGCAACGGAATTCGAACCCCTTTAATGCCCATCGGACCTGGCGGCCGGCCCCTGAATGGCGTGGATGAACAGCTGGATTGACTGTGGCCCCCCTTTCCCCCACCCGGAAATTTGAACCTATTTCCTCGCTTGGGGCCCTTTTTGGGGGGGGGGGCCCTGAAAAAATTGGGCCCTTGGGATTAAAAAGGGGTGGATTGGGGGGTTTTGGGACCCCCAAATTTCCGGGGCAACCAAGGATTCGGAATTTTTGACCTTTACGGCGGGGACAAATTTAAGGGGTAGAGGGACTTTTAGGGAGAAAGGAAGGGGGAAAAAGGGGGGAAAATGGGCACCCAATTTTTTGGTTTTCCACCGGTTTAACCAAAAAACCCCAAACCCCACCCTTTTACGGGCGGCCGGGTTTTTACCAATTTTTTGGGGGGAAGTAAAAAACCGGGCCCGGCAATTGGCGGGTTTTCCCCCTCCCTCCATTTTAAAGGGGGCTGGTGGGTTTGGGGTTCTCCCTTTTTTAAAAGTGGGGTCCCGGGGTTTTGGACCCCTTTGGTTTTTACGGGAGAACAAGCCAATTTTTTGGGGTCTTTATTTTTGGGTTTTGACATAAGTCCAAGGGGTTTTGGACTTTGGTTTTCGGGGTGGGGGAAAATGAGCCAATGGTGTCTCTCCTGGATTCTCCTGACGTGGTCAGTGTTTGGACTTTGTGACGGAAGAACTGAGCCAATGGTGTCTCTCCTGGATTCTCCTGACGTGGTCAGTGTTTGGACTTTGTGACGGGAGAACTGAGCCAATGGTGTCTCTCTCTTCCTCTCTCTCTCCTCAGCGTCCACAACGCATCTCTTCGCCGTTACGCGGCCTTCCACGAACGCGTTCTCCCTGACCTTCTCCCGTTTTTTTCCACGTTCCTCCCGTTTTCTTTCCACGTTCCTCCCGTTTTCTTTCCGCGTTCCTCCCGTTTTCTTTTCACGTCCCTGACGTTTTCTTTCCACACGTTCCTCTCGTTTTCTTTCCACGTTTTCCCGGGGCGTTTTCTTTCCACGTTCCTCCCGTTTTCTTTCCACGTTCCTCCCGTTTTCTTTCCACGTTCCTCTCGTTTTCTTTCCACGTTCCTCTCGTTTTCTTTCCACATCCCTCCCGTTTTCTTTCCACGTCCCTCCCGTTTTCTTTCCAAGTTCCTCCCGTTTTCTTTCCACGTTCCTCCCGTTTTCTTTCCACGTTCCTCCCGTTTTCTTTCCACACGTCCCTCCCGTTTTCTTTCCACACGTTCCTCCCGTTTTCTTTCCACGTTCCTCCCGTTTTCTTTCCAGTCCACCAACTTGGTTATTTCAGCGTGTCGGGCGTCGCCTAACCACCTCTCCAAGGGCCGGATGTGTACACGACGAGTGGAATTACCGTTGTTCCAACTATATCTAGAAGCGTCGGAAGGCTCAAAGTCTGTCGACTGGTCGTTAGAACTTGGCCCTGACGACCTTAATGACCGTGGCGGTCGATAGGCCTAACCAACATCCACGTCCTCCAATGTGATGCCTTCATCCACGTCCCTCCCGCCCTCTCCCTCCCATGTGAAGGCATCATCCACGTCCCCCTCCATGGTGAGGGCATCATCCACGTCCCCCCTCCATGGTGAAGGCATCATCCACGTCCCCTCTCAAGTGAAGTCATCATCCACGTCCCCTTCATGTGAAGGCATCATCCACGTCCCTCCCACGTGAAGACATCATCCACGTCCCCTTCATGTGAAGGCATCATCCACGTCCCCCCATGTGAAGGCATCATCCACGTCCTCCCTCCCATGTGAAGGCATCATCCACGTCCTCCCTCCATGTGAAGGCATCATCCACGTCCCCTCCCATATGAAGGCATCATCCACGTCCCTCCCATGTGAAGGCATCATCCACGTCCCTCATGTGAAGTCATCATCCACGTCCTCCCATGTGAAGGCATCATCCACGTCCCCTCTCCCATGTGAAGGCATCATCCACGTCCCCCCTCCCATGTGAAGGCATCATCCACGTCCCCCTCCCATGTGAAGGCATCATCCACGTCCCCCCATGTGAAGGCATCATCCACGTCCCTCCTCCCATGTCAAGGCATCATCCACGTCCCTCCTCCCATGTCAAGGCATCATCCACGTCCCTCATACGAAGACATCATCCACGTCCTCCCATGTGAAGACATCATCCACGTCCTCTCTCCCATGTGAAGGCATCATCCACGTCCCCTCTCCCATGTGAAGGCATCATCCACGTCCCCTCTCCCATGTGAAGACATCATCCACGTCCCCCCTCCCATGTGAAGGCATCATCCACGTCCCCTCCCAAGTGAAGTCATCATCCACGTCCCCCCAGTGTGAAGACATCATCCACGTCCCCTCCATGTGAAGACATCATCCACGTCCCCTTCATGTGAAGGCATCATCCACGTCCCCCCTCCCATGTGAAGTCATCATCCACGTCCCCTCCCATGTGAAGGCATCATCCACGTCCCCTCCCAAGTGAAGTCATCATCCACGTCCCCCCAATGTGAAGGCATCATCCACGTCCCCCCTCCCATGTGAAGTCATCATCCACGTCCCCCAATGTGAAGGCATCATCCACGTCCCCCCAATGTGAAGGCATCATCCACGTCCCCCCATGTGAAGTCATCATCCACGTCCCCCCATGTGAAGTCATCATCCACGTCCCCCCCATGTGAAGTCATCATCCACGTCCCCCCCATGTGAAAGCATCATCCACGTCCCTCCCATGTGAAGGCATCATCCACGTCCCCCCAAGTGAAGACATCATCCACGTCCCCCCTCCCATGTGAAGGCATCATCCACGTCCCTCCCATGTGAAGGCATCATCCACGTCGCCCTCCCATGTGAAGACATCATCCACGTCCCTCCCATGTGAAGAATTCATTCACGTCCCTCCCATGTGAAGGCATCATCCACGTCCTCCCCCCTCATGTGAAGGCATCATCCACGTCCCCTCTCCCATGTGAAGGCATCATCCACGTCCCCCCCCATGTGAAGGCATCATCCACGTCCTCCCCCATGTGAAGGCATCATCCACGTCCCCTTCATGTGAAGGCATCATCCACGTCCCCCTTCATGTGAAGTCATCATCCACGTCCCCCCCTCCCCCTATGTGAAGGCATCATCCACGTCCCCTTCATGTGAAGTCATCATCCACGTCCCCCCCATGTGAAGGCATCATGATCATCACCCACGTCCTGCCATGTGAAAGCTTGAGCCACGTCCTGCCTATCCGGATATGCGCGTGTACATGCACATGGTCCCAGTTCAGAGACCCACATCTGACCACGTGGTCTGAATTCCACCTTGACTCCTCTCTCTCTCTCTCTCTCTCTCTCTCTCTCTCTCTCTCTCTCTCTCTCTCTCTCTCTCTCTCTATCTATCTATCTATCTATCTATCTCCCTCTCCACGTCTGGCTTTTCAGCTCATTCACTTCCTTCAGAGTAAGGAGTGAAGGCTTCTTTCATTTCCTTCAGAATAAGGAGTGAAGGCTTCTTTCATTTCCTTCAGAGTAACGAGGGAAGGCTTCTTTCATTTCCTTCAGAGTAACGAGTGAAGGCTTCCTTCATTTCCTTCAGAGTAACGAGGGAAGGCTTCTTTCACTTCCTTCAGAGTAAGGAGTGAAGGCTTCTTTCATTTCCTTCAGAATAAGGAGTGAAGGCTTCTTTCATTTCCTTCAGAGTAACGAGTGAAGGCTTCCTTCATTTCCTTCAGAGTAACGAGGAAAGGTTTCTTTCATTCCTTCAGAGTAACGAGTGAAGGCTTCTTTCATTCCTTCAGAGTAACGAGTGAAGGCTTCTTTCATTTCCTTCAGAGTAACGAGGGAAGGCTTCTTTCATTCCTTCAGAGTAACGAGTGAAGGCTTCTTTCATTTCCTTCAGAGTAACGAGGGAAGGCTTCTTTCATTCCTTCAGAGTAACGAGGGAAGGCTTCTTTCATTCCTTCAGAGTAACGAGTGAAGGCTTCTTTCATTTCCTTCAGAGTAACGAGGGAAGGCTTCTTTCATTCCTTCAGAGTAACGAGGGAAGGCTTCTTTCATTCCTTCAGAGTAACGAGTGAAGGCTTCTTTCATTTCCTTCAGAGTAACGAGGAAAGGTTTCTTTCATTTCCTTCAGAGTAACGAGTGAAGGCTTCTTTCATTTCCTTCAGAGTAACGAGTGAAGGCTTCTTTCATTTCCTTCAGAGTAACGAGGGAAGGCTTCTTTCATTCCTTCAGAGTAACGAGTGAAGGCTTCATTCATTTCTTCATCCTCCAAGGCACAATTTCTTTCCCTATATGAGTAACGTGTACAGGTTTTCTCTACAACCCCACTGGACCACCACTCTACAACCCCACTGGACCACCACTCTCTACAACCCCACTGGACCGCCACTCTCTACAACCCCACTGGACCACCACTCTCTACAACCCCAGTGGACCACCACTCTCTACAACCCCACTGGGCCACCACTCTCTACAACCCCACTGGGCCACCACTCTCTACAACCCCACTGGGCCACCACTCTCTACAACCCCACTGGGCCACCACTCTCTACAACCCCACTGGGCCACCACTCTCTACAACCCCACTGGGCCACCACTCTCTACAACCCCACTGGACCACCACTCTCTACAACCCCACTGGGCCACCACTCTCTACAACCCCAGTGGACCACCACTCTCTACAACCCCAGTGGACCACCACTCTCTACAACCCCACTGGGCCACCACTCTCTACAACCCCACTGGGCCACCACTCTCTACAACCCCACTGGACCACCACTCTCTACAACCCCACTGGGCCACCGCTCTCTACAACCCCAGTGGACCACCACTCTCTACAACCCCACTGGGCCACCACTCTCTACAACCCCACTGGGCCACCACTCTCTACAACCCCACTGGACCGACACTCTCTACAACCCCACTGGACCGACACTCTACAACCCCACTGGACCACCACTCTCTACAACCCCACTGGACCACCACTCTCTACAACCCCACTGGGCCACCACTCTCTACAACCCCACTGGACCGACACTCTACAACCCCACTGGACCACCACTCTCTACAACCCCAGTGGACCACCACTCTCTACAACCCCACTGGGCCACCACTCTCTACAACCCCACTGGACCACCACTCTCTACAACCCCACTGGGCCACCGCTCTCTACAACCCCACTGGGCCACCACTCTCTACAACCCCACTGGACCACCACTCTCTACAACCCCACTGGGCCACCACTCTCTACAACCCCAGTGGACCACCACTCTCTACAACCCCAGTGGACCACCACTCTCTACAACCCCACTGGGCCACCACTCTCTACAACCCCACTGGGCCACGACTCTCTACAACCCCACTGGACCACCACTCTCTACAACCCCACTGGGCCACCGCTCTCTACAACCCCAGTGGACCACCACTCTCTACAACCCCACTGGGCCACCACTCTCTACAACCCCACTGGGCCACCACTCTCTACAACCCCACTGGACCGACACTCTCTACAACCCCACTGGACCGACACTCTACAACCCCACTGGACCACCACTCTCTACAACCCCACTGGACCACCACTCTCTACAACCCCACTGGGCCACCACTCTCTACAACCCCACTGGACCGACACTCTACAACCCCACTGGACCACCACTCTCTACAACCCCAGTGGACCACCACTCTCTACAACCCCACTGGGCCACCACTCTCTACAACCCCACTGGACCACCACTCTCTACAACCCCACTGGGCCACCACTCTCTACAACCCCACTGGACCACCACTCTCTACAACCCCACTGGGCCACCACTCTCTACAACCCCACTGGGCCACCACTCTCTACAACCCCACTGGACCGACACTCTCTACAACCCCACTGGACCGACACTCTACAACCCCACTGGACCACCACTCTCTACAACCCCACTGGGCCACCACTCTCTACAACCCCACTGGACCGACACTCTACAACCCCACTGGGCCACCACTCTCTACAACCCCACTGGACCGACACTCTACAACCCCACTGGGCCACCACTCTCTACAACCCCACTGGACCGACACTCTCTACAACCCCACTGGACCACCACTCTCTACAACCCCACTGGGCCACCACTCTCTACAACCCCAGTGGAGCGGGTGAAAGTAATAAACGGTGAACGGGTTAGGCACTGACCCAAACCAGCCCACACTACCACCCATACATCCCAACCCACCCACCCCCAGGTGGCCGTAGCCCACCGTCACCCACCCACCCAACCCCACACCACACACTCACCCACCTTCCCCCCAACCCCCTACACACACAACCCTCCTCGCACTAGATACAAACATGTATGTACGTATGTCTGTATAACAGGAAGGGGAGACAAAGAGGTGGGTGTGCGTGCGTGTGTGTGTGTGTGTGTGTGTGTGTGTGTGTGTGTGTGTGTGTGTGTGTGTGTGTGTGTGTGTCGTATTGTTCGGCCACTGAGGTGGACATGTTTGTTATACACTCTCTCTCTCTCTCTCTCTCTCTCTCTCTCTCTCTCTCTCTCTCTCTCTCTCTCTCTCTCTCTCTCTCCTCAACCCTTAACTTTTAACTAGCAAACAACAAGGCACAACTTCAAAAAGAAACACTCAACTTCAAAGGCTTTGAAGGCACTTCTTCCTTCAAAAACAACGCTAGCTTCAAACTTACCTTAAAATGTAAACTCCGTTAAGAACAGCATATAAAAACGTCCATGTTTACATGGAGCAGAAGAACACAAAAACGTCCATGTTTACATGGAACAGAAGAACACAAAAACGTCCATGTTTAATGGAACAGAAGAACACAAAAACGTCCATGTTTACATGGAACAGAACATAAAAACGACCATGTTTACATGGAACAGAAGAACACAAAAACGTCCATGTTCACATGGAACAGAACATAAAAACGCCCATGTTTACATGGAACAGAAGAACACAAAAACGTCCATGTTTACATGGAACAGAAGAACACAAAAACGTCCATGTTTACATGGAACAGAAGAACAAAAAAACATCCATGTTTACATGGAACAGAACATAAAAACGCCCATGTTTACATGGAACAGAACATAAAAACGCCCATGTTTACATGGAACGAAGAACACAAAAAACGTCCATGTTTACATGGAACAGAAGAACACAAAAACGTCCATGTTCACAAGGAACAGAACATAAAAACGCCCATGTTTACATGGAACAGAAGAACACAAAAACGTCCATGTTTACATGGAACAGAAGAACACAAAAACGTCCATGTTTACATGGAACAGAACATAAAAACGCCCATGTTTACATGGAACAGAACATAAAAACGCCCATGTTTACATGGAACAGAAGAACACAAAAACGTCCATGTTTACATGGAACAGAACATAAAAACGACCATGTTTACATGGAACAGAAGAACAGAAAAACATCCATGTTTACATGGAACAGAAGAACAAAAAAACATCCATGTTTACATGGAACAGAAGAACACAAAAACGTCCATGTTTACATGGAACAGAAGAACACAAAAACGTCCATGTTTACATGGAACAGAACATAAAAACGCCCATGTTTACATGGAACAGAAGAACACAAAAACGTCCATGTTTACATGGAACAGAAGAACACAAAAACGTCCATGTTTACATGGAACAGAAGAACACAAAAACGTCCATGTTTACATGGAACAGAAGAACACAAAAACGTCCATGTTTACATGGAACAGAAGAACACAAAAACGTCCATGTTTACATGGAACAGAAGAACACAAAAACGTCCATGTTTACATGGAACAGAACATAAAAACGCCCATGTTTACATGGAACAGAACATAAAAACGACCATGTTTACATGGAACAGAAGAACACAAAAACGTCCATGTTTACATGGAACAGAAGAACACAAAAACGTCCATGTTTACATGGAACAGAAGAACACAAAAACGTCCATGTTTACATGGAACAGAACATAAAAACGACCATGTTTACATGGAACAGAAGAACACAAAAACGTCCATGTTTACATGGAACAGAACATAAAAACGACCATGTTTACATGGAACAGAACATAAAAACGACCATGTTTACATGGAACAGAAGAACACAAAAACGTCCATGTTTACATGGAACAGAAGAACACAAAAACGTCCATGTTTACATGGAACAGAACATAAAAACGACCATGTTTACATGGAACAGAAGAACACAAAAACGTCCATGTTTACATGGAACAGAACATAAAAACGACCATGTTTACATGGAACAGAACATAAAAACGACCATGTTTACATGGAACAGAACATAAAAACGCCCATGTTCACATGGAACAGAACATAAAAACGACCATGTTTACATGGAACAGAAGAACACAAAAACGTCCATGTTTAATGGAACAGAAGAACACAAAAACGTCCATGTTTAATGGAACAGAAGAACACAAAAACGTCCATGTTTACATGGAACAGAACATAAAAACGCCCATGTTTACATGGAACAGAAGAACACAAAAACGTCCATGTTTACATGGAACAGAAGAACACAAAAACGTCCATGTTTACATGGAACAGAACATAAAAACGACCATGTTTACATGGAACAGAACATAAAAACGACCATGTTTACATGGAACAGAAGAACAAAAAAACATCCATGTTTACATGGAACAGAACATAAAAACGACCATGTTTACATGGAACAGAAGAACACAAAAACGTCCATGTTTACATGGAACAGAACATAAAAACGCCCATGTTTACATGGAACAGAACATAAAAACGACCATGTTTACATGGAACAGAAGAACACAAAAACGTCCATGTTTAATGGAACAGAAGAACACAAAAACGTCCATGTTTACATGGAACAGAAGAACACAAAAACGTCCATGTTTACATGGAACAGAAGAACACAAAAACGTCCATGTTTACATGGAACAGAAGAACACAAAAAACGTCCATGTTTACATAGAACAGAAGAACATAAAAACGCCCATGTTCACATGGAACAGAACATAAAAACGACCATGTTTACATGGAACAGAAGAACACAAAAACGTCCATGTTTACATGGAACAGAACATAAAAACGCCCATGTTTACATGGAACAGAAGAACACAAAAACGTCCATGTTTAATGGAACAGAAGAACAAAAAAACATCCATGTTTACATGGAACAGAAGAACAAAAAAACATCCATGTTTACATGGAACAGAACATAAAAACGCCCATGTTCACATGGAACAGAACATAAAAACGCCCATGTTTACATGGAACAGAACATAAAAACGACCATGTTTACATGGAACAGAACATAAAAACGCCCATGTTTACATGGAACAGAAGAACAAAAAAACATCCATGTTTACATGGAACAGAACATAAAAACGCCCATGTTTACATGGAACAGAACATAAAAACGACCATGTTTACATGGAACAGAACATAAAAACGCCCATGTTTACATGGAACAGAAGAACACAAAAACGTCCATGTTTACATGGAACAGAACATAAAAACGCCCATGTTTACATGGAACAGAACATAAAAACGACCATGTTTACATGGAACAGAACATAAAAACGCCCATGTTCACATGGAACAGAACATAAAAACGCCCATGTTTACATGGAACAGAACATAAAAACGACCATGTTTACATGGAACAGAAGAACACAAAAACGTCCATGTTTACATGGAACAGAACATAAAAACGCCCATGTTCACATGGAACAGAACATAAAAACGCCCATGTTCACATGGAACAGAACATAAAAACGCCCATGTTTACATGGAACAGAAGAACACAAAAACGTCCATGTTTACATGGAACAGAACATAAAAACGCCCATGTTCACATGGAACAGAACATAAAAACGCCCATGTTTACATGGAACAGAAGAACAAAAAAACATCCATGTTTACATGGAACAGAAGAACACAAAAACGTCCATGTTTACATGGAACAGAACATAAAAACGACCATGTTTACATGGAACAGAACATAAAAACGCCCATGTTTACATGGAACAGAAGAACACAAAAAACGTCCATGTTTACATGGAACAGAACATAAAAACGCCCATGTTTACATGGAACAGAAGAACAAAAAAACATCCATGTTTACATGGAACAGAACATAAAAACGCCCATGTTTACATGGAACAGAAGAACAAAAAAACATCCATGTTTACATGGAACAGAAGAACAAAAAAACATCCATGTTTACATGGAACAGAAAACACAAAAACGTCCATGTTTAATGGAACAGAAGAACACAAAAACGTCCATGTTTACATAGAACAGAAGAACATAAAAACGCCCATGTTTACATGGAACAGAAGAACACAAAAACGTCCATGTTTACATGGAACAGAACATAAAAACGACCATGTTTACATGGAACAGAAGAACAAAAAAACATCCATGTTTACATGGAACAGAACATAAAAACGCCCATGTTCACATGGAACAGAACATAAAAACGCCCATGTTCACATGGAACAGAACATAAAAACGACCATGTTTACATGGAACAGAACATAAAAACGCCCATGTTCACATGGAACAGAACATAAAAACGACCATGTTTACATGGAACAGAACATAAAAACGCCCATGTTTACATGGAACAGAACATAAAAACGCCCATGTTCACATGGAACAGAACATAAAAACGCCCATGTTCACATGGAACAGAACATAAAAACGCCCATGTTCACATGGAACAGAACATAAAAACGCCCATGTTCACATGGAACAGAACATAAAAACGCCCATGTTCACATGGAACAGAACATAAAAACGCCCATGTTCACATGGAACAGAACATAAAAACGCCCATGTTCACATGGAACAGAACATAAAAACGCCCATGTTCACATGGAACAGAACATAAAAACGCCCATGTTCACATGGAACAGAACATAAAAACGCCCATGTTCACATGGAACAGAACATAAAAACGCCCATGTTCACATGGAACAGAACATAAAAACGCCCATGTTCACATGGAACAGAACATAAAAACGCCCATGTTCACATGGAACAGAACATAAAAACGCCCATGTTCACATGGAACAGAACATAAAAACGCCCATGTTCACATGGAACAGAACATAAAAACGCCCATGTTTACATGGAACAGAAGAACACAAAAACGTCCATGTTTACATGGAACAGAACATAAAAACGACCATGTTTACATGGAACAGAAGAACACAAAAACGTCCATGTTTACATAGAACAGAAGAACATAAAAACGCCCATGTTTACATGGAACAGAAGAACACAAAAAACGTCCATGTTTACATGGAACAGAAGAACACAAAAAACGTCCATGTTTACATGGAACAGAACAGAAAAACATCCATGTTTACATGGAACAGAACATAAAAACGCCCATGTTTACATGGAACAGAACATAAAAACGACCATGTTTACATGGAACAGAACATAAAAACGCCCATGTTCACATGGAACAGAACATAAAAACGACCATGTTTACATGGAACAGAACATAAAAACGACCATGTTTACATGGAACAGAAGAACAAAAAAACATCCATGTTTACATGGAACAGAACATAAAAACGCCCATGTTCACATGGAACAGAACATAAAAACGCCCCTGGGTTTACTGAGGTTTACTGAGGTTTAGGTGGTAGCTCCATCATCATTAAACCACCCCCCTGGGTTTACTGAGGTTTACTGAGGTTTAGGTGGTAGCTCCATCATCATTAAACCACCCCCCTGGGTTTACTGAGGTTTACTGAGGTTTAGGTGGTAGCTCCATCATCATTAAACCACCCCCCTGGGTTTACTGAGGTTTACTGAGGTTTAGGTGGTAGCTCCATCATCATTAAACCACCCCCCTGGGTTTACTGAGGTTTACTGAGGTTTAGGTGGTAGCTCCATCATCATTAAACCACCCCCCTGGGTTTACTGAGGTTTACTGAGGTTTAGGTGGTAGCTCCATCATCATTAAACCAACCCACTCTCCTCCCCTTTCTCCTCCCGTGGTTCTTAACGGTAAACCAGCAGAGTTCGAGTTGGGTACTCCAGCTCAGCGGTTTACAGTAAACCTCCTCCGGGGCCTCCACTTGATCCGGATGGTACGTTGTGTGGTTTACTCTGACCCACTCCACACCCATCCACACCCATCCACTCCACACCCACCCACTCCACACCCACCCACTCCACACCCACCCACCCCCACCTTGTATGAGCAAAGTTTGTAAGTTTACCATGTAGTTTACATGGCTTAACGACCGACCTGAAACAACCACTAGGGCAAGACAGAGCTACACTTGCTCCCCCCCCCCCCCCCCGGGCGTTTGACTTGACCAAAAGGCATATGGCTTAAATGGCGTCCTAGCTACGTCTCTTCGTTGTATATCAACTGACTGTTATATTTCTCTTGTGTCTCCCCTGATGATGTGATTATGACACGAAAGTGCACTTGGCAGCTTATCGTGTTTCATTTTCCCCCCCTGGACTCATAGGAATATATATATATAATATATATATATATATATATATATATATATATATATATATATATATAAATATATATATATATTATCCCTGGGGATAGGGGAGAAAGAATACTTCCCACGTATTCCCTGCGTGTCGTAGAAGGCGACTAAAAGGGAAGGGAGCTGAGGGGGGCTGGAAATCCTCCCCTCTCATTTTCTTTTTTTTTAATTTTCCAAAAGAAGGAACAGAGGAGGGGGCCAGGTGAGGATATTCCCTCAAAGGCCCAGTCCTCTGTTCTTAACGCTACCTCGCTAACGCGGGGAAATGGCGAATAGTTTGAAAAAAATATATTAACCGTTACATCTTAATCACCCCCTCCCCTCTTTCTCCCCTCCTCCCCATCTCAAATGAGCTGGAACAGGGGAAGGGGAGGGGGAGGGAGGTGGGAGGGGGGGAAACCTACTCAAAAACCAGACGCAAAACGACCCTCATAAAACCTGCCTCTGCGCAGGTCTACAGGTAACGGCTCGACCCTCCTCCTCCTCCTGCTCCCTCCTCCTCCTCCTGCTCCCTCCTCCTCCTGCTCCCTCCTCCCTCCTCCTCCTCCTCCTCCCTCCTCCTCCTCCTGCTCCCTCCTCCTGCTCCTCCCTCCTCCTCCTCCTGCTCCTCCCTCCTCCTCCTCCTCCTCCTCCTCCTGCTCCCTCCTCCTCCTCCTCCTCCTCCCTCCTCCTCCTCCTCCTCCTCCTCCTCCTCCTCCTCCTCCTCCTCCTCCTCCTCCCTCCTCCTCCTCCTCCTCCTCCTCCTCCTCCTCCTCCTCCTCCTGCTCCCTCCTCCTCCTCCTCCTCCCTCCTCCTCCTCCTCCTCCTGCTCCCTCCTCCTCCTCCTCCCTCCTCCTCCTCCTCCTGCTTCCTCCTCCCTCCTCCTCCTCCCTCCTCCTCCTCCTCCTCCTCCTCCTCCTTCTCGGTGTATAACTGTGAGAATAACAATGATCAACACAAGAAATGGTTTAATCCAGGTCATCCAGCCACCGTGGTGGCTGAGGTACGGTGAGCCACACGACGGTCAATAATAGAGGGGCAGTAATAGATGGTCAATAGTAGATGGGCAGTAATAGAGGGGCAGTAATAGATGGTCAATAATAGATGGTCAATAATAGAGGGGCAGTAATAGATGGTCAATAGTAGATGGGCAGTAATAGAGGGTCAATAATAGATGGGCAATAATAGATGGCCAGTAAAGATGGTCAATAATGGAGGGGCAGTAACAGATGGTCAATAATAGATGGGCAATAATAGATGGCTAGTAAAGACGGTCAATAAATAGATGGCCAATAAAGATGGTCAAAAATAGATGGTCAATGATAGATGGTTAGTATAGATGGTCAAAAATAGATGGTCAGGATAGATGGTCAAAAATAGATGGTCAATAATAGAGGGGCAGTAATAGATGGTCAATAATAGATGGGCAATAACAGATGGCCAGTATAGATGGTCAATAATAGATAGTCAATAGTATATGGCCAGTATAGATGGTCAATAATAGAAGACGAGTATAGATGGTCAAAAACAGATGGTCAGTAATAGATGGACAATAACAGATGGTCAGTATAGATGGCCAGTGCAGATGGTCAATAACAGATGGTCAATATAGATGGCCAGTACAGATGGTCAATAACAGATGGTCAATACAGCTGGTCTCTGATTATAAAACCGAGAATCTGGGGGGGGGGGGGGCGAACACGACAGTACGACCCTCAAGCAAGACCCCCCTTGTGGTACGATGGCCCTTCTGACCTCTGACCCTTAATAGGGGTCAAGTTAAGGGCCCGGCCCTTAACTCCAAGGGTTAGGTTAAGATGATATGGAGCCAGAGCCAACACATCACATGGCTGTCTTTTGAGAATAACAATTCACTATTTACAGCCACCAAGGAGGGAGGTGGAGTGGTGCTATTTCCTGTGTGGCGGGGTGGCGACGAGAATGGATGAAGGCAGCAAGTATGGATATGTACTATGTGTATATATGTGTGTATGTCTGTATATGTATTTGTATGTATACGTTGAAATGTATACTGAAATGTATATGAATGAATATATAGGCGTATATGGGCATATATATATATATATATATATATATATATATATATATATATATATATATATATATATATATATATATATATATGTGTGTGTGTGTGTGTGTGTGTGTGTGTGTGTGTGTGTGTGTGTGTGAATGGTTGGGCCATTCTTTGTCAGTTTCGTTGCGCTACCTCGCTGACGAGGGAAACAGCGATTAAGTAAAATGAATCAATATATCTTCCTCCTCAGAAAACGCGAAGCTATAATCACCAGCCAATCAATTAACGATAACCAAGCAATAACGACATCAACCAATCACCCGGCCTCCCCTCAAACTACCGAACTGCCACGTCGTGAAAGCTTTACTTAAAGCTGGTGGTTCGAGTCAGCTTCACTCTGCAACGTCGAAAGCTTAAACAAGCTTAGCCTAAGCTTCATGCTCAGCTACCAACATACACCAACCACACACTTCAGCGACCAACCACGACGACCACCCACTTAAACTACCATCACAGCGACCAACCACGACGACCACCCACTTAAACCACCATCACAGCGACCAACCACGACGACCACCCACTTAAACTACCACGACAACGGCCAACCACGACGACCACCCACTTAAACTACCATCACAACGACCAACCACGACTACCACCCACTTAAACTATCATCACAACGGCCAACCACGACTACCACCCACTTAAACTACCATGACAACGACCAACCACGACTGCAACCCACTTAAACTACCACCACAACGACCAACCACGACGACCACCCACTTAAACTACCATCACAACGACCAACCACGACTACCACCCACTTAAACTACCATGACACAACGACCAACCACCCACCATCCACTTAAACTACCACGACAACGGCCAACCACGACTACCATCCACATAAACTACCATCACAACGGCCAACCACGACGACCACCCACTTAAACTACCATGACAACGGCCAACCACGACTGCAACCCACTTAAACTACCACCACAACGACCAACCACGACCACCACCCACTTAAACTACCACCACAACGACCAACCACGACGACCACCCACTTAAACTACCACCACAACGGCCAACCACGACTACCACCCACTTAAACTACCATGACAACGACCAATTATGACTCACCGCCGACATGAACTACCTCGGAAAACAACCCACGACGACCCAACCACTGCGTCAAATCGCTGATCGGACCACCACAGCGAACCCAACCCGGCCATGAATATACACCCAAAGCCAACCCGACCTCCAGCCATGCGATAACACAGCGACCCCAAACCACCCCCTATCCTGCCGTTAGCCTAGCCTAGCCTAGCCGAGCCTAGCCTAGCCTAGCCACCATCACCCTAGAGCCGGGTCACCTGTACCACATCATCATGTTAATGGGCCAAGGTTCCTCATGTGATCGCTCTCTTTTTTTGAGTGTGCCTAGCTTAACCTGCCCTAGCCTAGCCTAACCTAACCTAGCCTAACCTAACCTGCCCTAGCCTAGCCTAACCTAACCTGCCCTAGCCTAGCCTAGCCTAACCTAACCTAGCCTAACCAAGCCTAGCCTAACCTAGCCTAGCCTTGCCTAACCTAGCCTTGCCTAACCTAACCTAACCAAGCCTAGTCTAACCTAGCCTTGCCTAATCTAGCCTATCCCAGCCTAACCTATCCTAAGCTAACCTAGCCTAGTAAATCTAATCTAACCTAACCTAACCTAACCTAACCTAGCCTAGCCTAACCTAGCCTAACCTAACCTAGCCTAGCCTAACCTAACCTATCCTAACCTATCCTAACCTAGCCTAGTCTAACCTATCCTAAACTAGCCTAGCCTAGCCTCCTACCACCACCAGGTTGGAGCCAGATGCATACTATACGTTTGTGTTTGTGTGTGTGTGTGTGTGTGTGTGTTTGGGGTTGTAATTGGCCGGTGTTGTGACAGGCCGGCGTCAACTTCAACAAGGACACCACACAGCGAACAAGCGACGCACGCGCAGACGCCTTACATCAACGCCCATGCGCGGACTATCAAAGGGGAGACCCCACACAGCTGGACTGCCCGAACACGGCCCAGGGGCGCGTGCACACCTTACACCCGCCACGCACGCCCCAACACTTGAGTTACAAACAATAACAGCGGAGCGCTACATGCACGTCCGCCTACTAGTGTTAGCTTGACTCGCCCGCATGCCCGCAGCTGCTCCACTGACCTCTCCACACGCCTCTGTTTACATATATATATATATATATATATATATATATATATATATATATATATATATATATATATATATATCCCTGGGGATAAGGGAGAAAGAATATTTGCCACGTATTCCCTGCGTGTCGTAGAAGGCGACTAAAAGGGGAGGGAGCTGAGGGGGGCTGGAAATCCTCCCCTCCCATTTTACTTTTTTCCAAAAGGAGGAACAGAAAAGGGGGCCAAGTAAAGATGTTCCCTCTGAGGCTCAGTCCTCTGTTCTTAGCGCTACCTCGCTAGCGCGGGAAATGGGGAATATGTATGAAAAAAAAAAAAAAAAAAAAAAAAAAAAAAAATATATATATATATATATATATATATATATATATATATATATATATATATATATATATATATATATATATATATTGCATATCAACGAGCACTATCCATAAAACACACAATGCACTCCAACAGCAAGGATTCGAACCCGGACACAAACAAGCCTCTCCTCCACCATATTGAAGGCAATATGGCCGAACTCATTCAACCCCAAATATATATGTTCGCGCTTTCGATGACCTTAATCCCCCCCCCCCCCGCCATGACAATAGCGTTCACACACACACACACACACACAAGAAGCCAGGTGTCACTCACACACGTGACTCGTCTATGTCCAATGTCGTCATTGGTGTTAAAAAAACGTCAGAGAACCG
>NC_092272.1:417500-422500 GCF_036320965.1 Panulirus ornatus | reverse complement strand
CTTCCACCTGGTCCTCCACCTCCTCCTTCCACCACCTGGTCTTCGCCAGCCACCTTCACCCTCCCGCCATGACCGACCAGAGCACTAACCCAACCCTTCACCTAGCCTGACCCGGCTCCCTTCAAGGCCAACCAAGGTGAACTGCTCCGTGGTGAAGGTGGCACACACACACACACACACACACACACACACGTGACCTGTCGCTCCCAGCTGCGTCCGGTGACCTAACTCAAGTTACCTGACGTCTGAGAAATCTGCTTCATATATATATATATATATATATATATATATATATATATATATATATATATATATATATATATATATATATATATATATATTCATTTGTTTACTAAATGGCGTCCTAGCTTCGTCTCTTCGTGGTATATCAACTGTGTTATATTTCTCTTTTGTGTCTCCCCTGATGATGTGATTATTACACGAAAGTGCACTTGGGAACTTATCGTGTTTCATTTCCCCGAGGATTCATAGGAATATATATATATATATATATATATATATATATATATATATATATATATATATATATATATATATATATATATATATATATATATTATTTGTGAATGTTGGGCTATCTGTGGGTTTTCAACTTCATCTTACATCACTCACGTAAGATTACGTGCGCAAAAAAGAAACCAATCCAGTGATATACATTTTCTTTCTTCAGTTTTGGGGATCAATGACTCCCCTCTACGTTACATTCTGCTTATGGTTTAGGTTCAGCTGTGGTTTAAGGTGTGACGCGGTTTCAAGTCAGGTTCAACACACCCCCTGAGGGCGCCGGCCACACGCCATCGCCTGGCTGAAGGGAAGGGAAATAAGTGAGCGATCCGCTCAGCTGAAGCCGAGGATCGGCTCCCGAGTCTTTAACGCTCTACGTAACAGTTTTGACTCCTAACCTTCACCAGCATATATGACATTTTCCCTAATGTCTAATCTAGATCAGAGAGAGAGAGAGAGAGAGAGAGAGAGAGTGGACGAATGTGGCATATGAACGCGCTCTTTCATACAACACACAACCCTCCAACAGGAAGGGCTCGGAACCCAGGACCACCATGCGTTGTGGGCGGTAGCTAGCGCTCCCGCCTACCACGCATGAGGTCCTGGGTTCGAACCCCGGCTGTTGGAGGGTTGTGATATACACCGTATATAAAAAAGAAAAAGGTGGAATTTACTACATACAGACTGAGAACATAACAGTACCAGCATTCCAGGTTTCATTACAGGCCACAAGAAGTGTTCTCATATAGCAAGAACATCACCCCCTCCCAACCAACCCCCCCCTCCCCGGAGGCTGTTCTGTAGGAGAACAAGAACCCACACCACCAGCCATGACCTTTTTTTCCAAAGTTGTTCTTTCCATCCACAACAGCCCTTGGCCGTCGGTCGACGCGTGCTCGAATCAACTGCCACGCATTTTGCCACGGGGGAAGGAGGAGGAGGAGGAGAAGGAGGAGGATGAGGAGGAGGAGGAGGAGGAGGAGGAGGAGGATGAAGAGGAGGAAGAGGAGGAGGATGAGGAAGAAGATGATGATAATGATGTGCAGCTTTCGCCAAGATGATGATGAAGATGTGCAGCTTCGCCAAGACGCGAAGAAACAAAGAAAGAACTACGAACCATATTGAAGATAGATACATCGTTTTTGAGACCTGGTCACACTGTCTTACTTCCTCATTCACTGTAGTTATGGTGTATACGATGAATGTCATCTGCGTAGTTACTTATACATAAATGATGGCTAAATACGTCACCTGGCGCATATGACGTATTTACTCAAGTTCTAATACGTCACCTGGACGCATATGACGTATTTACTCAAGTTCTAATACGTCACCTGGCGCATATGACGTATTTACTCAAGTTCTAATACGTCACTTCGACCCCCATGACGTATTTCCTCAAGTTCTAATACGTCACTTCGACCCCCATGACGTATTTCCTCAAGTTCTAATACGTCACTTCGACCCCCATGACGTATTTCCTCAAGTTTTAATACGTCACCTGGACCCCCATGACGTATTTCCTCAAGTTCTAATACGTCACCTGGACCCCCATGACGTATTTACTCAAGTTTTAATACGTCACCTGGACCCCCATGACGTATTTACTCAAGTTTTAATACGTCACCTGGACCCCCATGACGTACTTCCTCAAGTTTTAATACGTCACCTGGACCCCCATGACGTATTTACTCAAGTTCTAATACGTCACTTCGACCCCCATGACGTATTTCCTCAAGTTCTAATACGTCACCTGGACCCCCATGACGTATTTCCTCAAGTTTTAATACGTCACCTGGACCCCCATGACGTATTTCCTCAAGTTCTAATACGTCACCTGGACCCCCATGACGTATTTCCTCAAGTTTTAATACGTCACCTGGACCCCCATGACGTATTTCCTCAAGTTCTAATACGTCACTTCGACCCCCATGACGTATTTCCTCAAGTTCTAATACGTCACTTCGACCCCCATGACGTATTTCCTCAAGTTCTAATACGTCACTTCGACCCCCATGACGTATTTACTCAAGTTCTAATACGTCACCTGGACCCCTATGACGTATTTCCTCAAGTTTTAATACGTCACCTGGACCCCCATGACGTATTTACTCAAGTTTTAATACGTCACCTGGACCCCCATGACGTATTTCCTCAAGTTTTAATACGTCACCTGGACCCCCATGACGTATTTCCTCAAGTTCTAATACGTCACTTCGACCCCCATGACGTATTTACTCAAGTTCTAATACGTCACTTCGACCCCCATGACGTATTTCCTCAAGTTGTAATACGTCACCTGGACCCCCATGACGTATTTCCTCAAGTTCTAATACGTCACTTCGACCCCCATGACGTATTTTCTCAAGTTTTAATACGTCACTTCGACCCCCATGACGTATTTCCTCAAGTTGTAATACGTCACCTGGACCCCCATGACGTATTTCCTCAAGTTCTAATACGTCACTTCGACCCCCATGACGTATTTTCTCAAGTTTTAATACGTCACTTCGACCCCCATGACGTATTTCCATAAGTTCTTCAAAGTGACGTAACACAGATACGTCACCCTAGTGGCAGCGTCGGGCCTCTGTTCTACGTTCGTGCGTTTCAAAACCATGGTTTACGACGGACAGCACCAACAGACAGTATGAAAAACCCGGGTTTACGACGGACAGCACCAACAGACAGTATGAAAAACCCGGGTTTACGACGGACCGCACCAACAGACAGTATGAAAAACCCGGGTTTACGACGGACTTCCTATTAAAGACGGGTTACGAAACCAGCGTTGCAATCCCTCTCCATAAGAGGAGGCGCTGGGTGTGTGCGACGGACGTATATACACAAGAGGGGGAAATAAAAAGGAGATAAGCAAGGCAGGATGAAGGAATAGAAAAGTACTGGGGAAAAAACTACGATCCACAGAAGGGGTCTGTCTCGCTACACTCACATTAGCGACAGGAAAACACACGAAAAAATATATTGTCTTCTGGTGAGAAATACGTAAAACAGACCTGGTGTGAAAACAGAGCTGGAGAGAAATGGTAAAATTTACCAAGTGAAGTTATTCATGCTTTCACACACACACACACACACACACACATTTACGTCCTGGCTACGTCTCTTCGTTGTATATCAACTGGCTGTTATATTTCTCTCTTGTGTCTCCCATGATGATGTGATTATGACACGAAAGTGCACTTGGCAACTTATCGTGTTTCATTTCCCCCGTGATATATATATATATATATATATATATATATATATATATATATATATATATATATATATATATATATATATATATATATATATATATAATATATATATATATATATATATATATATATATATATATATATATATATATATATATATATTCATATATATATATATGACTAATAAAGGTCGAGTGTAACTAGGTGGTGTATGACAAGGGCGACCAGCTAGACACCTGGCTCCCCTGCAGTTTCCTTTCTTCTTATATGATGAAAGTTTCCGGGTTTCGAAGGAGGGTCGAGTGGTCACTTGTTCAGTCGAAGGTTGCGTGGCAGCAACACCTTACTTAACAGCGGGGCGGGGCGGGTCGGGGCAGGGTGCCTCATACCCGAGCCACAAGGTCGGCCAGGCAGGCAAGCAATGGGTGACGGGTGTCTGTGTGTGTGTGTGATGGCCATCGCGTCCGTGACCTCTACATCCGTACGAGATGTTTTCCAAGGTGATCCACAGGCAGCTCGCCTGGCCCTGGCCGGGGACACGCGCACAGCCAGACGTACGACCTAAGTCAAGGCCACGATGGCAGAAAGTGATGTACGACGAGCACGAGGAGGAGGAGGAGGAGGAGGGGGAGGAGGAGATGGAACTTTCCTCAACTTCCACTGAAGTCCTGAACTACACAAGTGAAACAGTGGAGCAAATATGAAGGTTGTCACCTCACCCTGGTCACTGAACTACATAGACACACACACACACATACATACATACACAGACACACACACACACACACACACACACACATACTTATACAAACATACATACACACACATAACATATACACACACACATACACAAGCACACACACATACACAGACACATACACACACACACATATACACAGACACATACACACACACACACACACACACAGACACATACTTATACAAACATACATACACACACATAACACATACACACACACATACACAAGCACACACACATACACAGACACATACACACACACCACACACACACACACACACACACACACACACACACACATACTTATGCAAACATACATACACACACATAACACATACACACACACATACACAAGCACACACACATACACAGACACATACACACACACACATATACACTGACACATACACACACACATGCACACAGATACACACACACAGATCACACACACGCACGCACCTGGATGAGTGTGCCATGTCACAAGTAATTTGGAT
>NC_092272.1:405000-407500 GCF_036320965.1 Panulirus ornatus | reverse complement strand
AATTCAAACCCTCAATACAAATATATTCTTTCAAACACATAAATTCAAACCCCCAATAAAAATATATTCTTTCAAACACATAAATTCAAACCCTCAATACAAATATATTCTTTCAAACACATAAATTCAAACCCCCAATAAAAATATATTCTTTCAAACACATAAATTCAAACCCTCCAATACAAATATATTCTTTCAAACACATAAAATTCAAACTCCCCTTTTAAGTATTCCCTTTAACTCGGTTCAAATTCTAAGTGAGGTACGGAATATCTAATGAGCTGAACGTAACAACAAACAAACAAAAAAATAATGACCAAATACACAAATGTGATAAAATGCGAAACTACAGAAGTTGACGACGGTGTTCGAACTCCCTTCTAACCACACAATGACCTAAACCATATTTGAAACTGTATAGCTGTGACCTAAACCATATTTGAAACTGTATAGCTGTGACCTAAACCATATTTGAAACTGTATAGCTGTGACCTAAACCATATTTGAAACTGTATCGCTGTGACCTAACCATATCTGAAACTGTATAGCACTGACCGAACCATATTTGAAGCTGTATAGCCATGACCTAACCATATTTGAAGCTGTATAGCTGTGACCTAAACCATATTTGAAACTGTATAGCCGTGACCTAACCATATTTGAAACTGTATAGCTGTGACCTAAACCATATTTGAAACTGTATAGCCGTGACCTAAACCATATTTGAAACTGTATAGCACTGACCTAAACCATATTTGAAACTGTATAGCAATGACCTAAACCATATTTGAAACTGTATAGCTGTGACCTAACCATATTTGAAACTGTATCGCTGTGACCTAAACCATATTTGAAACTGTATAGCACTGACCTAAACCATATTTGAAACTGTATAGCCGTGAACACTGAGGGGAACACTTACAAACCAACAGAAATAAAGATCCAATACCAAAATAAAACACACACACACACCATCTGGTTGTTATTACAAAATAATTTTCTATAACAAATACTGGGAAATTTGACCGAGCCAGCGAACCACAAAAAACTTAAACCTTCACCAACTTCCAAATCATCTGTCATACATGAATGTCTACATTGTGGAACACGCTGAAATATAATCTGTCATAACTACATGAATGTCTACATTGTGGAACACGTTGAAATAAATGACAGACACTTACCTTTATAATATACAAAATGGCTTGTGACGCGCAAATGTACTCCAAAAAGACCGAAGTATCACTGTACTATGTAATTAAGTCAGTACAGAGAAGTCGATCATAGATCCTAAACTAACGCTAAATATATTTTTTTTCTCTTCTAAATATTCTTTTTTCTCTTCTCTCCAGGTATTTTTACGAGGAAGCAACACACAAAAATTAGTTCAACACTTCCACTTAACAACGGCAACTTCGTTTTTTTTCTTTTTCTTTGCTCTTGATGGCTTTTAAAATAAGAGTTCGGTGAGACGAAGTTCACAGGTTTTTTTGGGAGGGGTTGGGAGAGAGGAAGGTAGGAAAAGGTGGTGGAAGGAGGACCAGAGCAGCCCTACCTGGCGACACCCTCACTCGACGAGGTTTGAACACACACTGAGGCTTCCCAGTGTGTCTGTCTCCCTCCCTCTCTCTCTCTCTCTCTCGCCTGCCTCTCTCTCTTGAGGGCTGTTGACGTGTGGTGGGTTCAACTCCACCACCAAACCACCACACCGTAACAACCACTCAACGACTTCCATAAACTCTTCTAATTACTTTTCTTTAATAACGCTTACGACATAGTGGTTTCTATTTTCCCTTCCTTTCTTCTTCTTCTTCTTCCTCCTTTTGAACGATGTGTCTCACACGCCGGGTGATCTCATTTCCCAGATATTACGACGAAGAGGCGGTAATTAACAAGAGGGCATTACCCAACAACCAGTTGCGCGGAGGTAAACAATGGGTTGCCATCAATAATATTTTTCCCTCTTTACTAGAAACTGCTTCTACAGAAATCATAGTCTCGTCCGCGTTTAGAGATGTATAAAAACTACAACAGTTATTGTTGCGTGGGGTCAGCCACGTAAGATTGTAGTTTCAGTAGTCGTATATATATATATATATATATATATATATATATATATATATATATATATATATATATATATATATATATGCGGGGTGGCGACGGGAATGAATAAGGGCAGACAGTATGAATTATGTACATGTGTATATGTCTGTGTGTGTATAGATATGTATATGTTCAAATGTATAGGTATGTATATAAGCGTGTGTGGACATGTATGTATATACATGTGTATATGGGTGGGTTGGGCCATTCTTTCGTCTGTTTCCTTGCGCTACCTCGCTAACGACCAGGTATGATCACAAATAAAAATATATATATATATATATATATATATATATATATATATATATATATATATATATATATATATACACGAATAAAGTGTATATGAACGCGCACCTTCATAGAACATACAAAGCTCCATCAGCCAGGATCG
>NC_092272.1:395000-400000 GCF_036320965.1 Panulirus ornatus | reverse complement strand
AAACAAACCAATCAAGCGTTTAGATAATCCGTTAACCGTTTAAATAAGCCATTCAGCGTTCAAACATCGGTATTGGACAAGCGAACGACCATTCAAACTAGACTGTGAGCGCTTAATTCAAGCCAATCAAGCGTTTAGATAATCCGTCAAGCGTTTAAATAAGCCATTCAGCGTTCAAACATCGGTACTGGACAAGCGAACGACCATTCAAACTAGACTGAGCGTTCAAATCAAGCCACGGAGCGCTTGAACAACTCAGCAAGCGCTCGAAGACCAAGAGCCAAGACGTTAGCACCTGGGAAAGCCAGAGTGCGTTCTGGGAGCTGCACAGAGCTAGCTAGGGGCTGAGACAACCCTAGCGTGCGTTCTGGGAGCTGCACAGAGCTAGCTAGGGGCTGAGACAACCCTAGCGTGCGTTCTGAGAGCTGCACAGAGCTAGCTAGGGGCTGAGACAACCCTAGCGTGCGTTCTGAGAGCTGCACAGAGCTAGCTAGGGGCTGAGACAACCCTAGCGTGCGTTCTGGGAGCTGCACAGAGCTAGCTAGGGGCTGAGACAACCCTAGCGTGCGTTCTGGGAGCTGCACAGAGCTAGCTAGGGGCTGAGACAACCCTAGCGTGCGTTCTGAGAGCTGCACAGAGCTAGCTAGGGGCTGAGACAACCCAGATATAATGGTCAGACACGCCCTGAGAGCAGGAGACACACACACACACACACACACACAACACGCCAGAAGTTCAAGGCAAGCCAACGGGCGTTGGGATAACCCAGCGAACGTTTTTGGATAAGCCAGCGAACGTTTGAATAAGCCAGCGAACGTTTTTGGATACGCCAGCGAACGTTTGGTGAAGCCAGTGAAGTTTGGATAAGCCAGCAAACGTTTGGACAAGCCAGTGAACGTTTGCATAAGCCAGCGAACGTTTGGACAAGCCAACGAACGTTCGGATAAGCCAGCGAACGTTTTAAGCCAGGACGGAGGACCACAAAGCGCTCAGGTAAGTCACCCAGCCATCACGTTATCCCTCACTTTCCCTCCCTCACTTTCCCCCTCCCTCCCTCCCTCCCTCACTTTCCCCCTCCCTCCTTCCCTCCCTCACTTTCCCCCTCCCTCCTTCCCTCCCTCACTTTCCCCCTCCCTCCTTCACTTTCCCCCTCCCTCCTTCCCTCCCTCACTTTCCCCCTCCCTCCATCCCTCCCTCACTTTCCCCCTCCCTCCCTCACTTCCCCCTCCCTCCATCCCTCCCTCACTTTCTCCGTCCCTCCCTCCCTCACCCTACCGGGCGTACACACGCAAAAATGGCTTCCCAAAAATATAAACAAACACTGTTTTCTTCTTGTTTTTTTTAAATGAGGACACACCGTGTGGCCTTTCCTCAACCCCCGTACTCCCCCCCCCCCCTGGAGATGCGTAAATAATGGAGGCGCTCTTACGCAATGAGATGCGTACACAGAATCAATGGAGGCGCTCTTACGAAATGAGATGCGTACACACAATCAATGGAGGCGCTCTTACGCAATGAGATGCGTATACAGAATCAATGGAGGCGCTCTTACGCAATGAGATGCGTACACAGAATCAATGGAGGCGCTCTTACGCAATGAGATGCGTATACAGAATCAATGGAGGCGCTCTTACGCAATGAGATGCGTATACAGAATCAATGGAGGCGCTCTTACGCAATGAGATGCGTATACAGAATCAATGGAGGCGCTCTTACGCAATGAGATGCGTATACAGAATCAATGGAGGCGCTCTTACGCAATGAGATGCGTATACAGAATCAATGGAGGCACTCTTACGCAATGAGATGCGTATACATAATCAATGGAGGAGCTCTTATGCAGAGATGCGTATACAGAATCAATGGAGGCGCTCTTACGCAATGAGATGCGTACACAGAATCAATGGAGGCGCTCTTACGCAATGAGATGCGTACACAGAATCAATGGAGGCGCTCTTACGCAATGAGATGCGTATACATAATCAATGGAGGCGCTCCTACGCAATGAGATGCGTATACACAATCAATGGAGGCGCTCTTACGCAATGAGATGCGTACACAGAATCAATGGAGGCGCTCTTACGCAATGAGATGCGTACACAGAATCAATGGAGGCGCTCTTACGCAATGAGATGCGTATACACAATCAATGGAGGCGCTCTTACGCAATGAGATGCGTATACAGAATCAATGGAGGCGCTGTTACGCAATGAGATGCGTATACATAATCAATGGAGGCGCTCTTACGCAATGAGATGCGTATACAGAATCAATGGAGGCGCTCTTACGCAATGAGATGCGTATACAGAATCAATGGAGGCGCTCTTACGCAATGAGATGCGTATACACAATCAATGGAGGCGCTCTTACGCAATGAGATGCGTATACAGAATCAATGGAGGCGCTCTTACGCAATGAGATGCGTATACACAATCAATGGAGGCGCTCTTACGCAATGAGATGCGTATACAGAATCAATGGAGGCGCTCTTACGCAATGAGATGCGTATACAGAATCAATGGAGGCGCTCTTACGCAATGAGATGCGTATACAGAATCAATGGAGGCGCTCTTACGCAATGAGATGCGTATACAGAATCAATGGAGGCGCTCTTACGCAATGAGATGCGTATACAGAATCAATGGAGGCGCTCTTATGTAAACGTGGGGGGGAGTACGAACGGAGAGACGGACAACTGCAGGGCCGACCAGAGCCAGGCTACCAGAGTGCCTGACGACCAGAGCCAGGCTACCAGAGTGCCTCACGACCAGAGCCAGGCTACCAGAGTGCCTGACGACCAGAGCCAGGCTACCAGAGTGCCTGACGACCAGAGCCAGGCTACCAGAGTGCCTGACGACCAGAGCCAGGCTACCAGAGTGCCTGACGACCACAGCCAGGCTACCAGAGTGCCTGACGACCAGAGCCAGGCTACCAGAGTGCCTCACGACCAGAGCCAGGCTACCAGAGTGCCTGACGACCAGAGCCAGGCTACCAGAGTGCCTCACGACCACAGCCAGGCTACCAGAGTGCCTGACGACCAGAGCCAGGCTACCAGAGTGCCTGACGACCAGAGCCAGGCTACCAGAGTGCCTGACGACCACAGCCAGGCTACCAGAGTGCCTGACGACCACAGCTAGGCTACCAGAGTGCCTGACGACCAGAACCAGGCTACCAGAGTGCCTGACGACCAGAACCAGGCTACCAGAGTGCCTGACGACCAGAACCAGGCTACCAGAGTGCCTGACGACCAGAACCAGGCTACCAGAGTGCCTGACGACCAGAACCAGGCTACCAGAGTGCCTGACGACCAGAGCCAGGCTACCAGAGTGCCTGACGACCAGAACCAGGCTACCAGAGTGCCTGACGACCAGAACCAGGCTACCAGAGTGCCTGACGACCAGAGCCAGGCTACCAGACTGCCTGACGACCAGAGCCAGGCTACCAGAGTGCCTGACGACCAGAGCCAGGCTACCAGAGTGCCTCACGACCACAGCCAGGCTACCAGAGTGCCTGACGACCAGAACCAGGCTACCAGAGTGCCTGACGACCAGAACCAGGCTACCAGAGTGCCTGACGACCAGAGCCAGGCTACCAGAGTGCCTGACGACCAGAACCAGGCTACCAGAGTGCCTGACGACCAGAGCCAGGCTACCAGAGTGCCTGACGACCAGAGCCAGGCTACCAGAGTGCCTGACGACCACAGCCAGGCTACCAGAGTGCCTCACGACCACAGCCAGGCTACCAGAGTGCCTGACGACCAGAACCAGGCTACCAGAGTGCCTGACGACCACAGCCAGGCTACCAGAGTGCCTGACGACCAGAGCCAGGCTACCAGAGTGCCTCACGACCAGAGCCAGGCTACCAGAGTGCCTGACGACCAGAACCAGGCTACCAGAGTGCCTGACGACCAGAGCCAGGCTACCAGAGTGCCTGACGACCAGAGCCAGGCTACCAGAGTGCCTGACGACCAGAGCCAGGCTACCAGAGTGCCTGACGACCAGAGCCAGGCTACCAGAGTGCCTGACGACCAGAGCCAGGCTACCAGAGTGCCTGACGACCAGAGCCAGGCTACCAGAGTGCCTGACGACCAGAGCCAGGCTACCAGAGTGCCTGACGACCAGAGCCAGGCTACCAGAGTGCCTGACGACCAGAGCCAGGCTACCAGAGTGCCTGACGACCACAGCCAGGCTACCAGAGTGCCTGACGACCAGAGCCAGGCTACCAGAGTGCCTGACGACCAGAGCCAGGCTACCAGAGTGCCTGACGACCAGAGCCAGGCTACCAGAGTGCCTGACGACCAGAGCCAGGCTACCAGAGTGCCTGACGACCAGAGCCAGGCTACCAGAGTGCCTGACGACCAGAGCCAGGCTACCAGAGTGCCTGACGACCAGAGCCAGGCTACCAGAGTGCCTGACGACCAGAGCCAGGCTACCAGAGTGCCTGACGACCAGAGCCAGGCTACCAGAGTGCCTGACGACCAGCAGCCAGGCTACCAGAGTGCCTGACGACCAGAGCCAGGCTACCAGAGTGCCTGACGACCAGAGCCAGGCTACCAGAGTGCCTGACGACCAGAGCCAGGCTACCAGAGTGCCTGACGACCAGAGCCAGGCTACCAGAGTGCCTGACGACCAGAGCCAGGCTACCAGAGTGCCTGACGACCAGACCAGGCTACCAGAGTGCCTGACGACCACAGCCAGGCTACCAGAGTGCCTGACGACCAGAGCCAGGCTACCAGAGTGCCTGACGACCAGAGCCAGGCTACCAGAGTGCCTCACGACCACAGCCAGGCTACCAGAGTGCCTGACGACCAGACCAGGCTACCAGAGTGCCTGACGACCAGAACCAGGCTACCAGAGTGCCTGACGACCAGAAGCCAGGCTACCAGAGTGCCTGACGACCAGAGCCAGGCTACCAGAGTGCCTGACGACCAGAGCCAGGCTACCAGAGTGCCTCACGACCAGAGCCAGGCTACCAGAGTGCCTGACGACCACAGCCAGGCT
>NC_092272.1:387500-390000 GCF_036320965.1 Panulirus ornatus | reverse complement strand
TGTATTTCTTTTCGTAAAAAAGGAGAAAAAAGGGGTTTTACTGTATTTCTTTTCGTAAAAAAAAGAAAAAATGGGTTTTACTGTATTTCTTTTCGTAAAAAGAAGAAAAAATGGGTTTTACTGTATTTCTTTTCGTAAAAAAAAGAAAAAATGGGTTTTACTGTATTTCTTTTCGTAAAAAAAAAAAATGGGTTTTTACTGTATTTCTTTTCGTAAAAAAAAGAAAAAGAAAAAAGGGGTTTTACTGACTTATTTCCTGTTATTTCTGTATTCACGTTATGCTCAAGACGTTAATATTACAGCTCACGTGGTCTTAGCAAGCCACAGTAACCAGCATGTTTCAAATGCATAACACTTCCTCTGTGTTACAGCTCACTTTCTCTCTGTTACAGCTCACGTAGTCACAAAGCCACAGTAACCAGCATGTTTCAAATACATAACACTTTCTCTGTGTTACAGCTCACTTTCTCTGTGTTACAGCTCACTTTCTCTCTGTTACAGCTCACGTGGTCACAAAGCCACAGTAACCAGCATGTTTCAAATGCATAACACTTTCTCTGTGTTACAGCTCACTTTCTCTGTGTTACAGCTCACGTAGTCACAAACCCACAGTAACCAGCATGTTTCAAAAAAAAAAAAAAAAATCTCTGTAATCCACTGTAATTAAGGATTAGCCACACGGAAAACATTTGAGCTCATTTTACTTAATGTAGCAATTTCGTTATTCCCAGCCGGCAACCCCCCTTAAACCCCTCACCCCCCCAATCCGCTAATGAGTCTGTGATTTGCCCAATTCAGGACCGAGAACAGCGACTCAACAAATGTCTCATGAACTCCCTCCTGACTCTGTGACTCAACAATATATTAGGAACTTTAAACTGCTGGTTAAGTCAACATATATTGGGAACTTTAAACTGCTGGTTAAGTCAACATATACTGGGAACTTTAAACTGCTGGTTAAGTCAACATATATTGGGAACTTTAAACTGCTGGTTAAGTCAACATATATTGGGAACTTTAAACTGCTGGTTAAGTCAACATATATTGGGAACTTTAAACTGCTGGTTAAGTCAACATATATTGGGAACTTTAAACTGCTGGTTAAGTCAACATATATTGGGAACTTTAAACTGCTGGTTAAGTCAACATATATTGGGAACTTTAAACTGCTGGTTAAGTCAACATATATTGGGAACTTTAAACTGCTGGTTAAGTCAACATATATTGGGAACTTTAAACTGCTGGTTAAGTCAACATATATTGGGAACTTTAAACTGCTGGTTAAGTCAACATATATTGGGAACTTTAAACTTATGGCTAACCCAACATGGGAGGTATGTTTGAATGGAGAAAAACTGGAGGAAGTGAAGTGTTTTAGATATCTGGGAGTGGATCTGGCAGCGGATGGAACCATGGAAGCGGAAGTGGATCATAGGGTGGGGGAGGGGGCGAAAATTCTGGGAGCCTTGAAGAATGTGTGGAAGTCGAGAACGTTATCTCAGAAAGCAAAAATGGGTATGTTTGAAGGAATAGTGGTTCCAACAATGTTGTATGGTTGCGAGGCGTGGGCTATGGATAGAGTTGTGCGCAGGAGGATGGATGTGCTGGAAATGAGATGTTTGAGGACAATATGTGGTGTGAGGTGGTTTGATCGAGTAAGTAACGTAAGGGTAAGAGAGATGTGTGGTAATAAAAAAGAGTGTGGTTGAGAGAGCACAAGAGGGTGTGTGGAAATAGTTTAGACACATGGATAGAATGTGTGAGGAAAGATTGACAAAGAGGATATATGTGTCGGAGGTGGAGGGAACGGGAAGTGGGAGACCAAATTGGAGGTGGAAAGATGGAGTGAAAAAGATTTTGAGTGATCGGGGCCTGAACATTCAGGAGGGTGAAAGGCGTGCAAGGAATAGAGTGAATTGGAACGATGTGGTATACCGGGGTCGACGTGCTGTCACTGGATTGAACCAGGGCATGTGAAGCTTCAAGGGTAAACCATGGAAAGTTTTGTGGGGCCTGGATGTGGAAAGGGAGCTGTGGTTTCGGTACATTACATATGACAGATAGAGACTGAGTGCGAAACGAAGGTGGCCTTTTCTGTCTGTTCCTGGCGCTACCTCGCTAGGGGGGGGGGGGGGGGGGAAATGCTATTTCATGTGTGGCGGGGTGGCGACAGGAAAGGATGAAGTCAGCAAGTACTGAATATGTACATGTGCATATATGTATATGTCTGTGTATGTATATGTATGTAAAGGATGAAGTCAGCAAGTACTGAATATGTACATGTGCATATATGTATATGTCTGTGTATGTATATGTATGTATACGTTGAAATATCTATGTATATGTGCGTGTGTGGACGTGTACGTAAATACATGCGTATGTGGGTGGGATGGGGCATTCCTCGTCTGTTTCCTTGCGCTACCTCGCTGACGCGGAAGACGGCGATTAAGTATACAATTAATAATATATATATATATATATATATATATATATATATATA